>NW_022990457.1:0-275000 GCF_902827175.1 Gymnodraco acuticeps
TGCTCAGAGGGTGGCACTGTGCTGCAGCAGATCCCAGGTCAGATGATCACCACCATCAATATCAAGTGTGCTCATTATATTATGGTGATATGTTTGATTGCTTAAAATCAAAACATCTAGAAACAGTTCCTTGATCAATATATATCTATGTATACATTTGAATAATAATTAGCATTAAATATTAGAACAGAAAATGCCAAAAACGTAATAGTCGTGCATCATGACTTTGGGTTATATTAGTTTGTTGTGGGAGTCCAATATAATCCCATTCAACTGGTTGCATTGAGTTCATGTAGTAATGTAAGAAAACACAAAGTCATCCAGTCGCTGACAGCACAGTAAGCTGTCATGGTTGATACAAACAGTCCTGGGTGAGGGGTGAGGGTCATTGTGAGAACTGACAGCAGGACCCTTCAGAACTAAAACATGACAGATGTTGTTTGTTTGAAATCAGACATTTATTGTTATATCATCTATATTTAATATATATATAAATGACAGACAAAATACGTCACCTTGGATTGTTAACTACGTTATACACCCCAAGTTCAACCACTGGGTGAAAGTCATTCAGCAGAGGTCAGTATGATTTCTCCCTGTTTTCACAAATATTGCACCCAGTTAGCCAAGCATGGAGGGAACTCATTATGAACCTTTCCAAAACCTGTTTTGATCACTATGAATGTTTTACAGAAGATGTATAACAGGACGTCTCTGTATGGAGCTCCATTACCATGTCCTCTAATAAATGCAATACATTTAACAAAACCTCCTAAAAGTTAAACAGCTGTTGGTATTCTCCTTTTCACCGAGTATTTTAGTTCACATTATATCGATTTGACACAAGAAAGCTTTTCAAAGTAAAGTCCTAGAAATTCCACTTACCCTTCGAAATAGGTAATTGTTGTCATTTATCTGTCATGAGTTTATCTTATGTAATTATGTGAAGCCAAATAAATGACAGAGTGATTAACATAACAAGACAAGTTTTGGTTGGTTAGAAACCAAGTAAAGTAAAGAACAGAGTAGTGAGTGCTTTCCTGGTTCTCTGGTCTGTACATTGGATTAAAGAGTTCAAAAGCGCTAATGCTAGCTGGACTCCATGCTAGGTCTAAACGCTGTTAACAGACCTCCTGTAGAGTCAATGCTGTTTGCACGAATATGCTCCGAAAATGTTCTATGCTCTTTAAAAAAATAGAGAAACCTCCTCTACGGTGCTGTATATTTCAGAGTGGATTTGTCTTGCTGATGCCTCACAGTCAGTCAGTGAAGCTCATACAGGACGTGACAGAATGGGACAGGAGAGAGGATCGTTACACAGCTTCAAACGAGTAACAAGAAAAACAGAGTCCATTCAAAGCACAATGGTCCTGTCAGACCGTCTGTAATGAGCTCCTCAAGGCAGAAGTCCAAACGAGGAGAGAGGAGAGGGATCAGCTCCAGGGTTCACATGGAATGTCCTTAAGGACAAAGTCCAAAATGAGTGAAGGGTGCTGATGCCTCTTACGTGATGTCCTTCTGTCGGGGTGGCCTGTGAATGTTCCGGACCACACACTTTACCATCCACTCTATGCCTTCGTTCACTCCATCCCTGCATGGAAGAGAAGACAGCGTTAAGTAAGGACTCAAAGAACAGCACTTGGATCAAGCTGGCGGAGCCTTTTTAACCCGGATGGTGTTCTGCTGTGCTGCTGGTGGTTTGTGCTCAGCTGGCATTAACAGAACTAAGAGCGGGCAGCCCATAAATACTCACTATCTGCAAGAGCTGTTTCTTTCCCAGCCATGTTTCAATACCATCCATCACTTTGATATAGTGACCTAAAGCATTTCTGTTGCAGCTCAGTGACTTGACCTTGAGCTTATAACTGTTGTATTCTTGTACGTCTAAGCATTTTGATTTGGTAAGCTAACTATTTTGAGACTAAATGAAACTGTGGAGTTACTAGGTGAAGTACCTCAAAGGGAGAGCTCACCCCTAACCGTGCTGCATGCCAAGTCCCTTAACTTCCATCCCTGCGTCCCTCACTTGCGTCTTAGTCCCTCCCACCAGGGAAGCATGGAGAGACGCAAGGAAACCACGAGAAGGGAGAAGCAAGGAGATGAGTTTTAAGAGCAATGGGACGTCCTTTCCTCGGAGCGTCACGTGAAGCGACGTCCGTTTGTGAGCACAGCAAACATGTGCGCTGTTCTATTTCTAATCACAAAGGCACACAGTTATCACTGCCAGAGCCGCAGCAGTTTCACACGCCTGCACTGAACAAATGACAGTGGGCTGTTAAACTCGACGCTCAAAAATATTCAGCCTGAATAAAAATGACGATAAATACAAATAAAATAGAAAGAACAGGTCAATGTGTACAGAGTTTATAGCTACACACAGTGACATTATTTGTGTCTTATGCGAGTTGGTGGTGACTGAGTGACGCCCATTAATAACGGGGGTCAGACCCAGACCTCACACTGATCATCAGTGGTGATCAAACTAGTTGTTGAATGAAGCTCCCCGATATGCAATTGTTTTGAACGCATAAGAGAAATATTTAGAAAAAAGGGCTTTTATTTCAAGAGAACGCACTTATCATCTTCCCTCTGCCATTGCAAAACAGGGCAAACTGCATTCAGCTACCATAATGTGCGCCGTGTACAATATCTTTCATGAGACGGACCTTGATGGCGGGTTGCTAGTTGCAAATAATGCGCCGTTAATAATAATGGGTTTCATTTGTAACGCGCTTCATATTTGAGGTCAAATCCCGAAGTGCTACAAGCAGTGAGCATGGAACAATATAAAACAGTAGACAACAGAGTGAATAGTAAAAAAACAGCACGAAAGGGTAGTAACAAATAAAAGGTCTATTGAAGAGATGGGCTTTGAGGCCGGTGGTGCTCTCATGTGGTCGGGGGAGCGTTAAAGGTGATTTTAGCCGCTGTCATACACTTCTTGTAAATTCAACCTTCAGAAGACAAATGACAGAGCCGTCTTACCCTGTCAGGGCAGTGCACGGCTGGACCAAACAATCTCTCTTTCCAATCTTCGGGGCACAGTCGCTGAAGGTTGTTTTAATGTCCGGCACAGACAAACAGTCCTGAGAACGGAGGAAAAGCAACAGCAAAGAAATACTTTTCATTTCTATTTCACTAAGGGGAAAGCAGGCCCTCTGGACGTTCCCAATTGCTTGTACAGTCCAACCAACAGTTAAACAACTTTAGATCATTTATTTTCCATGACATAAAACAGCAAGAAGCAACAAATGATTACATATTTGAAAAGCTGGAAGCAGAATTCTATTAAAAATAAAACAGCTTATTGTGGATGAATGGCCTAAACTAGGGCTGCACGATTTAGGGAACAAATCTAATTGCGATTTTTCTGACAGATATTGCGATTCGATTTGCGATATTTGTTTTTAAGCGACCCAACGGAAGTTTATTGTAACATGCGGCCATACCTCCGGCTAGGAAGGTCGCATCAACGTGCTCCCGTCTCTAGCACCCCGCAGCCGAGCTACGAGTGAAAGAACTAAAGTTACATGAAACTTCCGTTGGGTTGCTTTCAAGTCAAGCTTCAGTTTAAGACTCACCCTGTCATCGTTCAGCCCCAGCCTAAACATAGAATATAATCTGGGTTTTTAAATAAAACTGCATCATTCTGTACATGGTTTCATGAAGTGAAATGATCCTACAGTACCGGTACATCCTGCTTGTTGGCTAGCACGAGGAGCGGGACACCTTCCAACGCCTCATTGCTGATCATTTTCTCTGCAGAAGACAAGAGTCACATTATGGAGTTCACATTAACATAACACACTAAACCATTTATGAAGTCAAGTGATGATAAACATTCTGCACTAGAACAAGCCTCTAAACTACAATGTTGTGTTTTGAATGGAATAAAGTCACAGGCCATTTCATTTGAAAATATAATAGACATAACTCACCAAAGGCCTCTTTTGACTCTGACAGGCGCTCTTCATCAGTTGAGTCTATCACATAGATGACTCCATGGGATTCAGCATAATACTACATATAGAACATGAAACATATAAACAGAACATTACAAATAAACAAAGAGTAACCAACACTTCATCTAAAGGACAATAATACAAGGTACCATTTGATACAACTGCTGAAGGTGTAGCTAGAAGCTGCCAGTCAGGAAAGTCTGATATACCAGGATGTAATACTTCATGTTACGAGTGTATTTAGAAATGTACATTCATCTATGGCAGGGGTGCCCAATACGTCGATCGCAAAGGTAGTGTGTAGATCATCCATCCTTACTATGGCATTTGCCACTTGGTCAGTACAGGTAAGCCAGGCTGAGTTGTATTGTGCCATACGGGTTCATGCCGTTATGAGGGGGCCTCACCTCCTCATCTGAAGCGCAAATGCTTTATGATAACAGTTTATCCGCCGTTTAGTCCACTAGCACCCCCCGCTCGCGACACAGATTGGGCAGGGGCGGCCCTGTAGGTAGATCATTTGGGCGTGGTCATTTTAAAAGTAGCTCCCAAGCTGAAAAAGTGTGGGCACCCCTGGTCTATGGTGTTGGTGTTGCATTCTTCACTCACTTTGTCCCACAGAGACTGGAGCTCGTCCTGACCTCCAAGATCCCAAAACATTAGACGAGCCTTGCCCACATCGATAGTACCAACTGTGAAGGAAAGTGAAACATGTATACAAATAAGAACTGTAGATCTGAGGGAGGAATCAATCAAAAACAAGCAGTCTGAAGAGTTACAGAGTGAAGTGGAATGAGTTTAGAAAGCAGGTATGCATAAAATGACTATGTTCACAAGTAACGATAAGCTTAGTAAATTACAATTCATGTTTGCCGTTAGCCTTTGAAACAACCCCCTATAAGATTCACTATGTGAAGTGTGATTGGCTTTTGCCACAAGTTGTCATTGTGCACTCCTCTGACAAGGTGCTCAAAGGAACCATGTTACTGGATTTGAGAAGAGATGTTGTCAATTCACTGGCATTTCAGAAAAGTATTCCACCCTGGGCAGTCAAGCACAAATAAAGACATACTGGAACATCCACTTACTGTTCAGGCCAACCGTGGTAGTGATCTTTGATAAATTCATTCCCTTATAGTTTCTTACTGAACTTGGTTTTGGTCTGTTCCAGAAAGGTCTGCAAAGAGAGACAACTGTCAACTTAACAGACAATAACATATGTATATCCAGTGATTCACATGCCATGACATAGGCTAACAGGCATATCATTACATTACTTATTTCATTATTACAAGAAAACAGTCGTCGAAGCAGCATAGTGATGAGTGCAGCACAATGCAGAACATAACACAACCAACAATACAGTCAATGAAGACCAACGAGTTAGCGTTTACTCAGCTGTAGGCCTACTACAGAGAAACATCCCATTTACCGTTTTCCCAGCGTTGTCTAGTCCCAGGATTAAAACACAGAATTCGTCCTTTTGGAAAACATACTTATATAACCCAGATAATAAGGTATACATCTTGAAAGAAATATGTAAACAATACAACTACTTGCTAACTAGTCTTAGTGATATTAGCTTGATAGCATAGCCTAGCCTTCATATGAGGGTAAACACAGCGTCACGCGCCACTGTGGTTTCATTATCATAACAGTTAATAACACGTCTATAAACACGACTGAACAACAGTCGAAGATACATAAATAAAGCCGTAAGAGTCTTCGTTTGTAGCTATTTTCCTAATCTGAAACTCTCTAAAATCACTGGAAGCTACGTGGAATCTAACCAGGAAGTACAATACCTATAGGAATTGTGGGGAAATGAAGTAAGCGGTATATCTTAAGCCATATTGTTATAAAGGCTGTACGTTCAAATAAAACTACATTTTCCGGAGAGCATTGCGGTAATTTCTATGTCATGGAGGCGTGACGACCTTAAAGGAACATCCACTTTAAAAAAACGTTTACTTTCTTTGTCATCATGATTAAACCAGCTGTTAGCTGCTCTGTATTAGATTACTATTATAAGTAATATTATAAGTCAGTAAAATGGATACCATTACCAGCAAAATTGCTATGTTCACAAGTCCAAAATGTACCTTTAGGTGCAATAAGGCCCACCAACCTTTAGAGGTTTGCAATACTGTACAGTGTGCAGGCAGGGCTTTTGCTAAAAACTTCTGCCTGCTGGGGTAAGTAAGTATTGAGGCAACGACTGTTGGATAAAAAACAATGACCTAAAAGAGTCAAAGTTAATGCTTTGTAGAGATGCAGAGTCATAAGATAATTCCCTGTATGGTTAGTCAATACAAAGCCACAATCACACATTGGTATTTGATACAATTTTATTACCAAGAATATTAATGATACAGTTTATCACTAGAACACTTTTTTTTATCTACCTGACTTTAACACACACTGGCTTATAGCATAGCATCCCATAATGTGTAATACAACCTGAGCGTTACACTTAAATAAATGAACACACACATACAACAGTTCATATGGGTGGCATATCATATAGCATGTTGTTTTTGTACAGTGGCTGATTACAAAGTGTTACCATGACAATGCATGACAGCTGCTGTGGTGCTGCTGCATCTCCATATATAAAGGTTTGAACTGGAGTCTGGACTCCAGCCAAATACATTTTTGATTAATCCAATATATTATGAATTATGATATTTTCCTCATAGAGTGCCACAGTGACACATCCTATAACCCGGAAGTAAACTCCTTCCGGTTCTTTCGAAAAAGAAGCAATGCAATTTCTCCATAGAGAGGCGAAGTCCCTCCCCTTCCGGTTGAGCTCCATGCGACCTTATTTCGGAAAAGTTATGCATTGAAGTCAATGGAGAGAGAAAGATTATCTTTCGATCCCCGCTTGAATTGTGCCACGAATTACACATATGATGTTATTTAAAAGATAAATTTTACAGTCAATTTTTTTTAAATGTGTCGTAAAACTGTGAAGTAACACATTTTTTAGTGTGAAAACCGCTCAATGAGAACTACCTCTCCCGTCTCGCACCACACACCAAGACGGCCGTCCCGTTGGAACATCTCACTTCTTTCTTTCAGAATGAGCGAAAGTAATTAAAGAGGTGAAAATCACTACAAGTCTGGGCATGTTGAGAGCTGTACATACACCACAAGGGGAGTTAGTCGGTTCGTGAGAGCCTGCATGAGGGGACCGGGACTCTGGGATTTGTAGTCTTTTCTAGTTGCATATTTTTCATAGTCTTATATTTCAACATTTTTTGCGACAGACTGTGACTTTTTTGACATGGAAATTATTTTTTAAGATTGACAAACATCATATGTGTAATTCGTGGCACAATTCAAACGGGATTGAAAGATAATCTTTCTCTCTCCATTGACTTCAATACAAACTTTTTCCGAAATAAGGTCCATGAGTCCCGCCGGAAGGGGAGGGACTTCGCCTCTCTATAGGATTTTGGAAAATAGCTTGAATAAGGTTATTTGGTTGACACACATTTAAGAGGCAGATCACGTTTTGTTCAGCCGGATAATATCCACATGTCTTCCCTACTTTTATAATTTTCGAATCATAAATCTAGTCGCAAGAAGCAACATGCTAACGTTATGCTATAAACGAACTACAGCAGGCGCTGCTTCAACGTCACGCCAACTTAAGATCCATATTAAAAAATACAGATTCAAAATTGTACAAGTTCAAGCGTTTGTTGTTTTTAACAGTTTGCAAGAGGCAGCCAGGTACTTGCTTTCAAGCAGAACAGGGCAAACACAAACTTAGAGTAGTGGTGAGTCGTCAGGGCCCTCTAGGTCTAGGCCTAAAGATATTCTAAAAAAGAATATTTGAAAAACATAAAAAAAAACAACATTTTAAATATTGTTTAAATATTTATTAGTATATTTTCAATTAGTTTGACCAAAAATAATTTTATTTAATTGTATTTAAAATAACATTTCCAAAGAAATAAATCGTTAGAATCTGCCTCTTCAGTTTCTGTTGGAATGTGAAGGGTTCAATGAAAGAAGCTCGTCTGGCCCTCTCTGCGAGTTACTGGAGCCTCATCTCAATACCCCTCCTCGACTCCTCTCTTCCCCTCCTCCGGGACTTGACCCGGAAATCGATCAAGACAGCCATTTTGAAGGACGTCCCCGGAGGAGTCGAGGAGGGGTGAGGGAGGAGGGGTGCGGGAGGAGACGAAATGGATTGAGAAACACCCTGGGTGTCTGAAGCAAGTGACTCGGAAGACATGTGCTAACCACAATGCTTTGCGCACGGACCAATTTCCCCCAAATCTGTGGCGGAAAATGTAAGGCGGGGCCTCTCATATGACGCACACCTGCACACTTGCTCGCCTGTTCCACTCTTCGTTTTCCGAGGCTAGGAAGTGTTCTTGCCTCACTTTCTGAAGCAAGTGGCTCGGAAGACATACTACCAAGCAAGCGTACTCGACATTGAGAAACACCCCCCTGTGTGTTATAGAGTGGTGCAGTGACGCATCCTAAAACCCCGGAAGTAAGCTGCGCTCGGGTTCCCTCGACAAAAAAGCAATGGGATTTCTCCATAGGATTTTGGAAAAAAATAGCTGGAAATAAAGTCTGTGGAAAACGAACCTGTTTTGATAAATGCACATTTTGTTCAGCCGGACAATATCCACATGTCTACCCTACTTTTATAATTTTATAATCATAAATGTAATCGATAGATTTATGATCGATAGATTATGATTAGCATAAGTTCGTTCATGATGGCTCACTTCAGTGATAGAGGATGACAATCGTTGCGAAATTATTAACCTGCTGCACCCTCACCTTCACTGAGTTTATGCTTTAGATGGGATATCAGTGGATATTTTCCCTGTTCACAGAACTGTCCAGAACGTAATCCATATCCAGTGTCCACACAGCTGCCTGCTCTTCAGATAGTCCACCTGTGAGACAGTCAGAGGTATCATACTGAAACTCTCATGTGGACAGATCTGTTGAATTATATCCTCTTTTCCAATTTCCACATGTAAAAATATTCTGTACCCTGGCATCATAGCTCCTCTGCTTATCAAAGCCGACCCACTGGTTGCCTTTGAATGCGTAAAAAACATTCTGAACATGGACCCACAGGACTTAGGCGCCTTTTAGGAAGGAGCAGGTCTTGAAAATATATATTATAGTAAATGAAGTGTTGTCACAGCTACAAGTAGAACTTGTAGCAGTTTTGGTAGTATTAGGACGAGTTCATATGGTTTTTTTAAAAAAAAGGAAGAAAATAAACTTGCTTAACCTGTGATTTGTTGACGGGCTCTAAATATTCATCCCATGATTTTTTTATCTAAATCTAACTGTTAAAAACATCCACATCTACTTCAACATGGATAAGCTATCACGCAATATCAGTATATAATCCTTATGAACTCTTAACATTGTTAATGAATCCAACCCCGCATGGAGATACACACCAGAGAGTGGTATTTATTCTCCCATGCCAGGCTTCTTCAATCCTGGAGGTCAGCCATGATCTCCCATGTTTGTCACTTAAAATGTGAAACTCAAAATTAGAACTTACAAGTTATAACATACAAAAGGTACATTTTCGAAACAGAAATGTTGAGCTGGCACGATTTGGAATTCTAGAGAACAAAATAATTCAACATAACAATACATATGAATAAGTTATCTCAACAGAAGATTATTAGTTGGCTCAAAAGTAGGCAGTTTTCCTTAAAACTTAAAGGGGACCTACTGTATCATGCAAAATGCACTTTTGTACATCTTTATATACATGAATATGTGTCCCCCGGTGTCGCAGGGAACTCACCAAGTGTCAGCAAATACAACCCTCTCTCTTTTCCTCTATACCCAAATCTAAAAAAAAAGGGGCTGCAACGGATCTGATACAGACTGATTGTCAGGGAGTGAACTCTGAGGCATGAACTCAATTGCACGACTCAAACTCAGACTCGGATAGTGTTTCAAAATAAGACTTTACTGAGATTTGCACAGTAATGAAAACAAGGAAAACAAAAACACTCTTTCGAGGAAAACTAGAACAGTGATCGATAACATAGATCCGTGAGAAGTCCGTGAGGTAAGCAGTAACGTAGGTCATAGAGAGACAACGAACTGACAATGAACAGGAGGGAGCTAACACAATATATACACAGGTAAAGGGGACACAGGTGGAAACAATCAGGGCGGGGAAAACAATCAAGGACGCAGGAGACAGAAAGGGGCAGGGAGCATGGAGGCCTGAAATGAGAGGGAGAATTAATTAAGGGAATAAACATAAAGCACAGGACAAAGGGACATGACAAAACTAACATAAAGAATAAACTTTCACTATAAGTTTCTTGGACATGACAGTACCCCCCCTTCTAGGGACGGCTCCTGACGGGCCCAGGCTTCTCTGAGTTGAGGCGGTCAAAATCCTCAATGAGGCTTTTATCTATGATGAAGCGGGAAGGAATCCATGTCCGCTCTCTCAAGACCATAAACCCTTCCAGTCAACCAGTAGCTGTCGCCCTCTACCCCTTTTCCGACTAGCTAATAGTGTCTTGACTGTGTAAACCCGGACCTCCATCGATCATCCGGGGGGGCGGGGGTGGGGGTTTGGCGGTGGGAACCATAGCGCTCTCCTTCAATGGTTTTAGTTTCCCTACATGGAAGGTGGGATGTACCTTCATGGACCTTGGAAGCCGTAGTCTCACTGAAACCGGGTTGATGACCTTGGTGATGGGAAAAGGACCCACACAAACCCGGGAGCCAATTTACGGGAGAGTACGTGGAGAGGAAGGTCTCGTGTAGAAGCCAGACTTTTTGGCCCTGGCTGGTATACAGGGACTGGTCGGCGTTTTCGGTCTTCTGCTCTTTTAACCAGTTGTGAATTCCTGCAGAGGATCTTCCTAGCCGCAGCCCACACGCGCCGACAACGCCTGACCAGAGCGTGGGCAGACGGGACCGTGACCTCTCTCTCCGTGGTGGGAACAGTGGCGGCTGGTAGCCATAAACACAGTGAAACAGGGACAGGCCCGTGGCAGAAGTAGGGAGGATGTTGTGCGCATACTCAACCCAGGTGAGGTGCTCGCTCCAGGAGGATGGATTCTGGGACACCAGCAGCGCAGGCAGGTCTCCAGTTCTTGATTTAGGCGCTCTGTCTGGCCGTTAGACTCCGGATGGTATCCAGACGAGAGACTGACCCGTGGCACCGATGAGGCTGCAGAACTCCTTCAGAAGCGTGACACAAACTGGGGACCCCGGTCGGAGACAATATCCTTTGGGAAACCATGAAGCCGAAACACATTATGCATCATGACCTCAGCCGTTTCCTTAGCTGAGTGGCATCTTGGGCAGAGCAATGAAATGTGTCTTTTAGAAAACCGGTCCACTACCGTGAGAACTGTGGTTTTACCTCTAGAGAGGGGCAGGCCAGTGACGAAGTCCATGGAGATCCTCTGACCAGGGTCTGTTGGGAATAGGGAGTGGTTGTAATAGTCCTATTCGCACCCTGGAAGAGGTCTTGTTTCGAGCGCAGACAGGGCACGCCTCCACATACTCCTTCACCTCCTTCTCCATGGATGTCCACCAGAAACGTTGTTTTATAATGAACATAGTTCTCTTGACTCCGGGGTGACAGGTGAGGCAGCGAAGTGTGAGCCCAGTGGATCACCTGTGGTCGCTCGGGCCTCCTGAACGAAAAGCCGGTTAGGTGGGCAACCCCCTTGGTGCAGGAGCTCCAGCATTGGCTCGTATTACCCTCCTTCTCCTACTGACCAAGTCAGCGCTCCTACCACCCGGTTTAATGGGATGATGGGTTCCGGCTCCTTGACTGCAGGCACAGGGTCAAACAGACGGGACAGAGCGTCAGGCTTGACATTCTGAGACCCCCGGCCTGAAGGAGAAGAACAAAGTCAAGCCTGGCGGGAGTTCAGTCTTTTGGCTTTTCTTATGTACTCCAGGTTTTTGTGGTCGGTCCAGACCACAAAAGGATGCTCGGCTCCCTCCAACCAATGTCTCCACTCTTCCAGTGCCAGCTTCACGGCCAGTAACTCACGGTTTCCATCCATCAATCCATCCATCTTCTCCCGCTTATCCGTGGTCGGGTCGCGGGGGTAGCAGTTCCAGCAGAGAGCCCCAAACTTTCTTTTCCCTGGCGACATCAACCAGCTCTGACTGGGGGATCCCAAGGCGCTCCCAGGCCAGCGAAGAGATATAATCCCTCCACCTGGTCCTAGGTCTACCCCTTGGTCTCTTCCCAGCTGGACGTGCCTGGAACACCTCCCTAGGGAGGCGCCCAGGTGGCATCCTAACTAGGTGCCCGAACCACCTCAACTGGCTCCTTTCGACTCACGGTTTCCCACGTCGTAATTTCTCTCTGCTGGGGAGAGCTTCCTGGACAGGAAAGCGCAGGGGTGAAGTTTGTTGTCATTCTGTAGTTGCTGGGAGAGGACCGCTCCCACCCCTTCGTTGGAGGCATCCACTTCTACCACAAACTGACGAGTGGTGTCCGGCAAGGTGAGTATGGGAGCAGAGGTGAACATTCCTTTAAGCCGAGAAAAAGCCTCCTCAGCCTGAGGAGACCACAAAAAAGGCACTTGAGGGGACGTGAGGACATGAAGAGGGGCTGCAATAGCACTGAAACTCCGCACAAAACGTCTGTAAAAATCTGCAAAGCCTAAAACTGCTGCACTTTCTTATGAGAGTCCAGGGGTAGGCCAACAAGCTACTGGCGCTAACCTTCTCTGGGTCCATCCTAACCTGACCTGGAGAAATGATGAAGCCCAAAAAAGTGAATGTCTCTTGCATGGAATCGCATTTTTCTGCTTTTGACAAACAACCTATTCTGGAGCAGCTCTTGTAGGACCTGGCGGACATGTTTTCTATGGGTGTCAAGGTCAGGGGAGTAGATCAGAATGTCGTCAAGATATACAAAAACGAAACGGTTCAGAAACTCCCTCAACACGTCGTTGATCATAGCCTGGAAAACAGCAGGAGCGTTTTGATAATCCAAATGGCATTACGAGGTATTCATAGTGGCCTGAAGGGGTGTTAAAAACCCATCTTCCATTCATCGCCCTCCCTGATCCTGACCAAATGATAAGCGTTACGCAGGTCTAACTTGGTGAAAACCTTGGCATCCTGAAGCTGCTCGAAGGCTGACGAGATGAGAGGAAGAGGGTACCGGTTTTTAACCGTAATATTATTGAGAGGTGAGTAGTCAATACATGGCCTAAGAGACCCATCCTTTTTGCCAACAAAAAAAAAACCCGCTCCTGCTGGTGATGAGGAAGGGCGAATAAGGCCTGTTTTGAGGGAGGCATCAATATAGTCCTTCATGGCCTCTTTCTCAGGTCCTGAAATAGCATATAGTCGACCCTTAGGAATTGGAGACCCAGCAATCAGGTCAATAGCACAGTCATAGGGGCGGTGAGGAGGAAGAGTCAGAGCCTAGGATTGACTGAATACTTCACTTAAATCGTGGTAGCAGGAAGGGACTGAAAGTACATCAGGAAAAATATATTTCTGGGATAGTTCCCTGCCTAACACTCCCAGTGTTACCTTAACACAGTGATCTATGCAATTCTTTCCCCACCCCTCCACCCTCCCAGATTGCCAATCAATGTGAGGGTTATGAAGTTTCAACCAGGGAAACCCCAAAATGAGTGGATGTTGGGCTGAGTTAAATAAGTGAAATGACATTGTCTCGTGATGGTTATCATTACATCTTATTTCTAAAGGCTCTGTTTGGTGAGTCACTTTAAACAAACAGCCGCCCATCGAGAGCACTCGCTTCAAGAGGCTGAGGTAGAGGTTTAGTTTTTATGTCCAATTTTTTTAACTAAACCCCAATCCATAAGACTTTCGTCTGCCCCTGAGTCAATGAGAGCACCATGAGTAATCACATTGTCTTTGATTTTTTACCTGGATGCGGGTCAGGGTGCGAGGAGGAAAGTCAGAGGAAGAGATCCGGCTCACCAACGTACTCCTCATTATTGGTGAGCCTCCTCTTTTACCGGAACAAGCCGCTTGTGGATGTCGTGCTGCCCGCAGTAGAAGCACAGACCCTCCTTTAATCGACGCTGACGTTCTGCCATCGAAAGCTTGGCACGGCCCAACTGCTTGGCTCCTCCACGGAGCAGGGGACGCTGTTGTCCGGAACGCAGGGTGGTGAGGGGTGACGGGGGCCTCCAAGAATAAGTAGTATCCAGCGGCGAGCGTCTCCTCTGGAGAGGCGGATCAACCGCATCCTTGGATTTATTCCTTCTCCTCTCCGTTAAACGATTGTCTATCCTTATTGCCATGGATATGACAGAGTCCAAGTCAGCGGGCAGATCGAGAGGCGCAAGCTGGTCTTGTAGGGGATCCGAGAGACCGCTGATGAAAGCGTCAAACAATGCAGCGGAGTTTCCAGCCGCTGTCAGCTGCCATAGTCCGGAACTCGATGGCGTAGTCAGCCACACTCCGCTGATGTTGTCGCAGCTTAATCAGAGCCCGAGCTGCTTCCCTGCCCGGCGTGGTTTGATTGAAGATCTTTCTCATAGTGTCTATGAAGTTTTACCAGAGACCCCGCAACAGATGGGGAGCCTCGGGACTACTCTGCCGTAGCCTACGCTGCTGGCTCGGCCGGAGAGGTGGGAGATCATGAAAGCCACTTTGGAATTGTCCGTGGGAAAAGCAGCCGGTTGGTGGTGATAGTGTAGCTCACACTGCACGATGAACGGCCGGCAGCCTTCCGAGTCTCCGGAGTACTTTTCGGGTGGAGCCAGAATGCATGGAAGTACTGTGCGGCTCAGTAGCCCGGTTGGGATCGGATCCGGTCGCCGCTGGAACCGGAGGAGTCGTAGGAAGAGAAACAGCCTGCAGGTGAGTGAGCATACGCTGAACCTCTGCTGCCAATAGATTTACTTGGGTCGTCACCGAGGTTTGTAGTTCCCCATGGCTGTTGGTTAGATTCTGCACTCCTTGCTGCATGGTGGCCATATGCTCCTCTTGTTGCCCAAGACGTTGGCCCTGAGAGCGGGATGGCGTTCTTTATCTGATCTGAGTCGGCTGAGTTCATTTTGTTGGTCAGTTCGTACTGTCAAGGAGTGAACTCTGAGGCATGAACTCAATTGCACGACTCCAAACTCAGACTCGGATAGTGTTTCAAATAAGACTTTACTGGGAATTTGCACAGTAATGAAAAGGAAATAGGGGGTGTAACGGTATCCGTATTCGTCCCGTACCGTCACGGTTCAGATGTCACGGTTCGGCACAAGCAGTCACACGACGAATACACCTTTTTTTTTACGAGTGGGGAAAAAGTCTGTCATTCAGGGCAGTATCCACTACACTATTTATAATCCAGGGGGCGGTATTGCGCCTAAAGCTGTTTGCCAGCTGCCCTTAAACAACAAATGAAGAACAAGAAGAAACACAAACAACAAAACGAACAAAATACAAGAAGAAGAAAAGTTAGTATGGCGATTTCAGATAACACACAGGAGCTAGAACCCACCTGCTTCTTTTAATCAGCTGTGTGGGAACATTTCGGGTTCCCTGTGGACTACAATAACGATTGAAGTGAGCGAGTGGTGGATCGGACGAGGATGGTGTGTCGGCGTTGTTCGATAGCGGTGCGGTATGCTAATGGTAACACACGCCAAACATGCTAAATCATATCAGAAGGCATCACCCAGATTTCCCAATCACCGGAGCCCGGAAAAAGACAACAGCAGTTCAGCAGCTTATCCCCGCTGTATTTAAGAAGCCAATAAACATGAAGCCGTGAGACCAAAATAAATAATGGAAGCTTTTGGCATATGTTGTTCAACGACTTTGCGCTCTTGAAACACTTTCTTATTATTTATGATGTCATATTTTCAAGACATTCTTTTTAGTTTTACAGCTTGATGAAACCTTTTTGTTTGACATCAGCCATTATAGTTAATATGGCCATCTGAGTGTGTGTGGTACTGTTTGTGGTTTGTTTTTAACTGTTTAATACAGTTAATTATTCAAAATGTCAGAGATCTTTATTTTTAAACTGAAACTTGCACTACTGTTCAAACATAAATAACAACAAACCTGGAATTATGCATTTGGGACTTTTTTTTGCTTTTTCTTGTTGTACCGAACCGTGACCCCCAAACCGAGGTACGAACTGAACCGTGACTTCTGTGAACCATTACACCCCTACAAGGAAAACAAAAACACTCTTTCGAGGAAAACTAGAACAGTGATCGATAACATAGATCCGTGAGAAGTCCGTGAGGTAAGCAGTAACGTAGGTCATAGAGAGACAACGAACTGACAATGAACAGGAGGGAGCTAACACAATATATACACAGGTAAAGGGGACACAGGTGGAAACAATCAGGGCGGGGAAACAATCAAGGACGCAGGAGACAGAAAGGTGCGGGGAGCGTGGAGGCCTGAAATGAGAGGGAGAATTAATTAAGGGAATAAACATAAAGCACAGGACAAGGGACATGACAAAACTAACATAAAGAATAAACTTTCAGTATAAGTTTCTTGGACATGACACTGATACAGATTTGAATTATTTCTATGTCACAAAAGGGGTGCTCCGCTTAGTGGTCAATTCTCCACCTATCAGGGGAATGAGAGGTTGGGCCATGGCCGCCATTGCCGCTCGAAAGCGCTGGAGACACTGTAGTACATGTGCCAGGCCTGTAAGTGGCGCTGTAGTCTGCCCCAAAAGCTGCGAAGAAGACTTCCCTCGCATGGTTGCCATGGTTGTCCTTCTGTTTATTCTCCGCTGTGGCTCTTTTTTTTCCCTCCCCGAGGCAAGCGTTTGCGCCTCCTGCTTCAAAACAAATGAATAAGGAGTCTTTATAATCATATGTAAGGGATAATGTGCAGCGACGCGGTCATTATGGGGAAAAGAACACCAACAGGCTGATCAGGAGCCCGACGCGAATCCCGCTTATTACATGACCACATTCTCAACAAAGTAACGATATGACTCTCAATATTAAAGGTGGGGTAGGTAAGTTTCAGAAACCGGCTCGGGTGCACTAACATTTGAAAGTACACAGCCGAAAAGAATCCGCCCCTTCCTTCAGACTTCCTTACAGAGCACCTCCTCCAACACACATGAACGCGCACATGACGTCAGCAGACTGGTGAAAGTGGCCGCCTGTTGCTGGCGAGTCATTGAAGTACTGCTGCAATGCACGCCCAATGAGGGCACGCCCAATGAGGGCACGAGATACATTTGTGCGTGCAGGAGATGGAAGGCCCGGCTAAACGGATTGGTTGTACTTTTTATAGTACTACGGCTTCCACAGATTACATTTTTGTATGGATTTTTTGTCAAAGCACTTCAGATATTCATTGCTATCGGGATGTTAAGAGCATTCCATGGAATATAACAAAAAGTGTATCTCGAGCCGGTTTCTGAAACTTACCTACCCCACCTTTAATTGAAATGCTTTTATGGATTTAGAAAATGATTTTATTGATTTAAAAAATAGTTGTATGTATTGATTTAAATTAACATGCATCCGCTAAGAAAAATAGTCCGTTGTTACTGTTTGAACTAACGTAGCAACGGCAGGAACTGCTTCGATAGTGTTTTTGAGGAGCTTTTTGATTACAGGTTTGAAAACATCGTTGCTTGCTTTAAAAGTAGCACAATTCATTATGTCAAACCTTGGAAAGTGTCTAGATATCCCTTCCCTAATGCCAAAGGAACTGGCAACTGAATATGTGTCGCCGTTTGATGTCTATGTCTGGACCGCTGCATAAAAAGGAGGGTTTCTGCCCCATTACTTCACTTCTTACTTCTATAAGAATAAAACACGGAGGCAAGGCAAGGCAAGTTTATTTATATAGCACCTTTCAGCACCAGGCAATTCAAGGTGCTTTACAAAAATGAAAGACATTCAGACAAAGGCATTTAAAAACAGTAAAAGATAATAAAATAAACATTAAAAGATAGAAGTTACAGTGCAGTCTAAGATATGAATAGTTCAATTATTTCGGTTCTTGATTTTTAATTTATTCACAGAACCTCCCTTTGGAAATCCGAACATTTCCGTCCCAATTGTTAATTTAGACTGATTGTTTTCACCATGTTTTGCTCGCATGACATCCACAATCGGACCCTCAGGAGGGTGTACTAGCCCCCTACTCTGCTTTGCGTTCCATAACAAAGTCTTTAAGTGTTACCTGAACACCCCGTGTTACCTAAACACTATTTTTCACCCGTCGGTGCTGTGATACTTGTTCCTCAGTACAACTCACCTAAAAACTGATCGTAAACCCTAGCTACGATGGATATCCCAAATATTCTACTTTCGAGCAGTCCCTCTCATAAATGTCATGGAGAAATTAATTACGTTTAAATTTAAAACATTAAAAGAAAAAATACATGGATAAAAGTTACAGTGCAGTCTAAGATATGAATAGTTCAATTAAAAGCAGCGACAAAAAGAAAAGTCTTCAGCCTGGATTTAAAAGTAGTCAGAGTTGCAGCGGACCTGCAGGTTTCTGGGAGTTTGTTCCAGATATTTGGAGCATAATAACTGAACGCTGCTTTACCATGTTTAGTTCTGACTCTGGGGACAGAAAGCTGACCAGTCCCTGAAGACCTGAGAGATCTGGATGGTTCATAATTTAGCAGGAGGTCAGAAATGTAATTTGGGCCTAAACCATTCAGTGCTTTGCCCCCGTCTGGGGGTCCGGGGATGTGAGGACAGCGCAAGGACACAGACAGGGAGGCTGCTTCACTTCATAAAGGAAATGGCGGTCAATATTAACAACATAGGAGTTAAAACGCTTAATAACCTTCATTATGTGTTAGAGAAAGAACATAAGAAAGTTTGACAAAGATGAGGCTGTTAAACGGGCAGCGGATCCGCTGTGTGTAGAAAGAGAGAGAGAGAGACGCTGAGCTGCACCGTGCAGCGATCAGCTGATACGGAGCATAGAGAGAGAGAGCTGCGGTCCGCAGGGCTCGGCCTCGCCTCCTGTCCTCACAACTCTTATTAATCCTGGGACCGGACAATTATTATTTGTTCCTACTCGGAACCGAGTTTTGCTTCCCAACCCTGCCACTGTGCTACACTTCCCGCTCCGCCCCCGTCTAACTGTACAGAAAGCGGCGAGATGCATTTCCTTAGGAATCGACAAACAGAACCGAAACTAACATTTCTAAACGAACAATGGCAGACACGTACAATTTGTGAATGAGTTCTGCCTTTTGTAAACTGAATGTATCAATAATTTGTCAATAAACGTCACTTGTCCGCCGGACAAGTCAATTGACAGATCTACTTGTCCGATATTGTAAATAACACGTCCCGGACGTGTACTTTTTCGCACACTGAGAGTGCATCATCAGTCACCACAACCTTAGAGATATTCAGACCCTTTGAGATAATTAAGTCCAGAGTGTGCCCCTTATTGTGCGTGGGCTCCGTCACATGCTGAGTCAGTCCATAGCTATCAAGAACACAAAGCAGTTCTTTAGCCCCTCTGTCCTGGGGGTTGTCAACATGGATGTTAAAATCACCAACAATGACTAGACGGTCAAAGTCAATACACACTATAGACAGCAGTTCAGTAAAGGCATCAAAAAAGCTTGCACAGTATTTGGGTGGTCTATAGATATTTAGGAACAGAGCTCGAAAGGAGCATTTCAGCTGAAGGGCCACATATTCAAAAGAATCAAAGTTCCCATAAGATGTCTTCCTGCATTGAAGGGAATCATTGAACAGAATAGCAACTCCACCCCCTTTCTTATGCATTCTTTCCTGACTCATAAAACTAAAGTTGGGAGGGGTTGATTCGATAAGAACAGCTGCACTGTTATTGACGGAGGACGGAGATCTCTTTTTCTCCCCCTCTTCTGACAGCCCAGCAGCTGATCTCAGAGCATGCTCCCCTCTCCTGCAGGGGGGCGTGGTCAGCTGCAGCTCACAGAATCAGCCCCTGCAAAAACAGCGCTGGAAAGAGCAAATCGAGCGAAATGAGGCATGGCTAAAATGCAGGATCTGTTTGGTATTTTGAAAAAAGATATATATTTATATACTTTATATAGGTATGGCCCTACAATATATTGTTCAAATATAGCATGATATGTCCCCTTTAAGAATTGTAGTTGGCCTCAAAACACAAAAATGGAGTGCAGACAGTTGCCTTGGCTTTTTACTTTTACGGTGTACCCAATATCCTCTTTTTTTTGTGTTACTGACTTAATACTGATACTGCTAATGTCATTATTTACAGCCGAACAATCAACTTCCTCCTCTGCAGTCATTCCTGCTGTCCTTCAGCAGGTGGAGGAGTTTACCAGAGAATCAACTCACTGAGACGCCTCATTCTCGTTAAAAACCTTAGTGAAATTATTCGGTTTTTCTCCCTTAACAGGGATCATGTGACTGATATTGTGTGTGTGACTTACTTCCAAAAATATCACCTAAAGTATTTTAACACGAAACTCATTTGAAACTAAAATGTCATGCCTGCACCTTCTATTATCCATCACTGTCTTGATGTTATGCCGTTGTTTAGGAAATGGCTGATAATTGTTGTTTGAATTTTGAAAAATGTATGCTCCTCTGTCCATGATTTCGTTGCAATAAAAGCACAGTATAACTCTTCTGTATTGATACCATCCTGAGGAGCTCAGTCAGAATCTGTTTTGGTGAAACCTGATCAGCTGCAGTCTGGGATTGTTCTGTCAAAATGCTGTTTGTGAGCTTTGGTGAATCCGCCTCATGATCCTCCGCATTTTACAGAGTAGAGAGAAACAAGGCCCTTGCTGAATGCTGGCTATCTAACTAGCTATGCACTGTGTTTAAAATCAAAATATTCAGAATTGTTAATACAATCGTAACTTTATTAGGTAATGATATGAGTGTTTACTCAACATGTTCTTAATTTTCGTTAACAATCCTTAAATCAACAATCACCACACTAAAAACATGCAGGCCTCTTACGACCAGTGACTCAGTGACCTTTAACACCAACGTTGTCACCTATCAACGACAGTGAAGTTTGTTTTTTTATTTCTTTGGGCTCTGGTGGGTTAACTGATCATCACTGTATGTTAAATTGCTTTCATATACTATGAATGAGTGTGAAAGGTTCCCTCCCTCTGTTTGAACCTCTCTTTATTCCTGACCGACCCAAAGTATCGCATCAGTATCAGGGCAATAATCATGTCTATGATAATAATCATGTCCGCAGTCTCAACTGCATGTGGTGCTGTGATTCCTCACCGCTGGTCTGACTAAGAAACAACAAAAGGTCAAATACTGTATGAGCATTTGATGTAAGAGCCTGGATTAATGCCATATATAATTCAGATAAAACCTGTCATCATATAAACATTGTAAGTTTATTGATTTTTTGGAATTGGCCCTCTGTACCTGTAGCAGGGACATAAGATATGTATATACCCCCTCTTGGTTTATTTGTACAAAGTTTCTGAACAGCTGTTGGTGTCAAGATTAAACTAAACTCTGCAGTTTAGATGCTCTTCTTCATTGTTAGATGTATAGAAAATAAATGTTGCAAAGTAATACATTTAATATGTACTGTATATTGAAATGACGAGTCATCACAATTTGTAGTACTTGATGCTTCTGTTTGTAATATGCATTGTATGTTACATATTTAACAAGATGCAATGTATCAATACACCACTAAGGATAGTCTCAGATCAATGATTGCACACACAGTGGATACAATAGAACTTTAACATTCTGTCTATTAGTTGTCATCAGTTGTAGTGCACTCTGCCTCCACTGGGGGCTCAGGGCCAGGTGCAGCACTTGCAGCTGTCATTGAAGACAGTTCCAGATCCGCAGTGGTTCTGGTGGGTGACGCCCCCATCGCACGAGTAAAAGCTGGTCTTGACGTCTGGGTTGGGGTACAGGCCGTCAGGTTTCCCGTTGCAGAAGCCAGGTCCTGGGGCGTGGGTGGTGGTGGTGGTGGTGGTGGTGGTGGAGGTCGTGCTAGCACCAGGCTTGGCGGTGGTGGTGGAGGGCAGTGGGGGCAGTTCTAAATGGTAGCAGTAAAAGAGTTAGAAGGGTTTGAGTGCGACAATACATGTCTATTAATGTGTGTCTATAAAGTGACTATGACTTAATGAATAATCCAGACAACATTGTACATTACTTTACTACTGCAAATACTCCATAGTATTAGTAAGATACAGGTTTTTTTTTCAGAATATGACATCTCATCCAAACTTTATAGGCCCTTAAGATACCTGCTGTCCAACTTTGTGACGACAAACCTGATGCCTGTTAAAATAAGACTTTATGACTTAAACTCTGAGAATATGAGATTAAACTCAGCAGTCAGGTTTAAATGGCAGCCAAAAATATTAGTATCTGTCTTGAACATAGTTTACTAACTGCATTAAAATGCTTTGGACCTACCAATATTAAGAAGTTTTCGGAGATGTGACAGCAGAGGGTGGGCTCCCTCTCCGCAGAATTGTCCTGCAAAGTCATCCAAATCAAGGGCCCACACAAAGGCACCGCCAAACTTCTCCTTCTGCAGGTAACGCACCTGTTGTGGCAAACATACAAAATAAATTGATGGAAATACTTTGGATTTGGTGTGAATATGTTAGAATATAGAGCTGATGTGCCACCTACCTTGATCTCATAGCTCTCCCTGTTGTCGAATCCCACCCACTCGTTGTTTTTGGTGGCATAGGGAACATTCTGGTCTTTAATCCACTGAATGGTGGTGCCCTCCAGGAAGGTGCAGATCTAGACCATAGACCATAGTTTTTGTAAATGATATATACTGTACATCAGTGGTTCTCAACTGGTGGGTCGCGGACCCGTTTCGAGTGGGTCGCAGATGTGTGAGTGAAAAAAACAAAAGTCAAACTTTTATTTTGAATGCCCGATTTTCTAACGCTGTGCATGCAGTAGGCGATGGACTGAAAGTACCGGAGACCATAAATGGATTTGAAAACTTCTGTCACATAGTGATCATCTTCTCAATAAAACATCTTTGCTGATGTTTTTTCGAGTCTTCTGGCCAATCAGAATCAAGATTGTAGCCGGAAGTTCCCACGGAGAATAACTTTGCGGTAGAACTATTCTTTATACATCCATGGTTACAACTTCAGATCAAAATGAACACATAATGACATGAACCCCGGTTTGATGATTGACAGGTCACAGAACAATGGGAGTTATCTACCCTTACCCACAATTGAAACTATTTCACACAGACTATCTCATCTTTGCTATTCTCTCTGTGTGGAGCAGCAAGTTAAGCTTCAGAACAAAGTGAAAAACAAACAATGGCATAAAATATTATTAATATGTCGTAATACATCTATTTATTTTCTTCTCAGAGTGTACCAGAATGGGTAGTTTATATGTTAGTATTTCAAAAAATCATACAGTTCAGCTTTGATTCCATCATCTCATGAAACCTTATTTAAAGCATTCTTTTGTTCTGTGAAGGGATATAAGGGATATGCACTGTACTTCACCTTAATTAATATTGTATGCTGCAAAGCGTATATATTACTGCAGGATTTTTCGTTGAATAGATTTGAGTGCTTCAACATTTCGGATCACGATCTATTGACTAAGGAAAAAGTGGGTCCCGAGGCCTGACCAGTTGAGAACCACTGCTGTACATCATAATGGGTTTACTCAAGCCTTATCTAATCTGTACCTCATAGTAGGCCCAGAATCCAGCTTCACGTGTGTATTGTCCGGCTGATGCAGGGCCACTAACTGGAGCTCCAACACCATCATCGTCTGATGTTGTCAGACGGAAGGTACGACCATAGGTAGCGAAACCCATCATCAGCTTCTCCACTGGGGTGCCGTTATTTTTCCAGTACTGCATGGCAAAGTCCTACAAAAGGGAAATAAGAGATGATGTAAAACCTTTAAAGAAGGTACTTTTCTTCTTTAGTTCCGAAATGTACTTACAGTGTTGAAATAGATGTGTTCACCAGTGTCCATGGATCCGCGGAACAGTGGGCTGTTGTGTCCAGTGAACGTGTTCCAAGTTCCATGGAAGTCGTAGGTCATTACATTGATGAAGTCCAGTTCCCTGGATAGGGAAACACAAGCAAATCATTTCAGAAGCCTTCTTAGAACTCCCAGTTTTCCTTTCAAGAGGCATACAAGACAGAACACTCACTTGGCAATTTCAATGATCTCAAATCCAGCATCGATGGTTCTCTTCCCAGCAGACACTGCAGCAGTCACCATGAGCTGAGGCTTGCCGGCGGCCTTGGCCTCAGCAGCGTAGGCAGCCCTGAGCTCCTGCAAACACAAACCAGAAAGTCAACATGATGTAAACATTTGAATTGTAGCTGCAGTTACAAACTAAAGCAAGATAAATGTAGACCCACCCTGCAGAGCAGAGTGAACCGTCCTTTATCCTCAGGAGGACTTCCACGAGATCCAGGGTACTCCCAGTCCAGATCCAGACCATCAAACCCATGAGTCCTCAGGAATTTGATAGAAGACTGGATGAACGTCTGGCGGTTGGCTGGAGTGGACACCATGACAGAGAACCTGCATGGAAGATTGGGTTTAGTTAGCATACACTATCCAAAACTGAACAAAGATTAAAAGTCATGCATGATCAATATACATATATGATGGTTTTCATTTATCTGGTTATCTATTTATCATTGCTTTTTTTAAATAGACATACAGATATGGAAGAAGAAACGAGACCAATACATGCCCTTAAGGTTCCAATAATGTAGTGGTTAGAGAACCAGTAACATAACTCCCTTGAGCAAGGCACCGGACACCTCCCTTCCCCCCCACTCCCATTGCTCCCCGGGCGCTGCCCACTAGCTGCCAACTGCTCCTAGTTCTAGACTCCTGGTACTAGGATGGCTTAAATGCAGAGGCCACATGTCACTGTGTGCTGTGTGCTCTGCATGTGAGACCATTAAAGAGGGGTTCATCCCTCCCAATTCTATTCTATTCTCATGTTATTAGTTGTGTTCCGGATTTAAAATATGACTTACTGTCTAGAACCAAAGTTCCACCCGCCAACAGCCAGAAGAGTCTTCAGATGAGGATTTCTGAAAACAGGACAGAGGGTAGGTTACTGAACAGCGTATCAGAGACTCAAGTTGTGCCTTTACATTATACATTACAGAACATCCCTGGACTGGAATCATTGTTTTAGCAAAGTCCCCATTTCAGCTAGCAGTAGCTGCTAAAGGCCTCTTGTGCATGGAACAAAACGTCTGCTAACGCCAGAGCCACTGCATCTTAGCCTGACCTCTGACCTCTCTCAACTCTGGCCACTTACTTTGATTTCAGTCCATTGAAAGACTCGTAGAGGACCTCATCATTCCACTCATAGGTAATCAGCTCGTTGGCTTGGTTGATCATGGAGAAGGCGTAGATCAGGGTGGTGCACAGGAAGGGGTCCACATTATGTGGCATGTACTTCGCCGGACCAGGTCTGTACTGGGACCAGTTGGTAAAGTAGCATATCATCTGGGTGGCAGATCCTGTGGTGGAGTAAAGGAAGAATGAAGAAACGTTGATTCCAGTAATGTTATGCAAGTGAAAATCCAATTCAAATGAGTCTTGTTGATCACAAAGTATTAGGACTTACCCAGTTGACATATCACCAGACATAACCCTAAGGAATAAATAAAAGAAACAGTGAGACTATACATCTAAAATATACAAGACAAGTCAACTTTATTTGTATGTCTCAATATCACACATTTGCATATAAAGGACTTCTAAAATCTGTGCATCTTATGGCACCCTCTGTCTAACTGGCTTCAGATAAGGAAACATCCTTTAACTGGTGAAATGAATGGAATATGCTTCAAAAAGCAAACAAAGAGAGAAGTAAATGTTGTTTGTACAAATACACCAAAATAGAAAAATAATATTATGAACAATCAGGATGACAGTATTAAAGATATTATAGTTGGAAAGTGAAGATTAATTACCTGCTAGAATTGTGAGCCTGGTCATTTTGAATTCTCTTCTCACAAATTCACTGGATTACTATGGGAGGCAAAAAGTAAACAAGGTCAATTACAACATTAGCGAAAGAGAGCTACCATTCTTTAGATCATCATGATACAAATGTTGAATTTAGAGGCATTGTTTGTTCTTAGACCCACCTTAGACTGGACCAGAGACCAGACCAACCACAGCAATGTTAGGCTTTTTATACATTTGATTGTACCCAGAGAGATGGGGAGGTGTAGTTGCCTTTGATACATTGGGGTAATAAATGTTATGATTATTAGAGAAGGTTTTGATAAGATCCTGCAGAGTCTGAAGTCCGAAATGACCTGTGGGTCATAGTCCTCAAATGTTACCTTTGATTGTTAAGATGTCTTATTGTTATGGTTGTCATGGAAATCAGTAATTCATATATCATCAACTCATCTTCAACTCAAAATCAATATTTGATCATTCAACAAATGCAAATAGATTATGAAATCATATGGTGTAGCTACAGACTCTCCTGCACTGAAACAAACTGAAACTTTGACTTGAACTAAATGTAACAAGTCAACACATTTCACATAACTGTATAGGTAAGTTGAAAGCATTAATATTAAATTGAAACTATTTAAATGTAATAATATTACTCTTACAGTCATGTGAAATGTGTTGACATAATACATGTAATTAAAGTCAGCGTTTCAGCTTCAGTGTGTCCTCATTCCCAGCTTTGATCACTGTATCTCTGTCCTTTGTTTCCCAGCGGCCCTGACCATTGAATATTATGACGTTCCTCAGCCAGCAGCTTGTCTTTTCTGATAAGGGATGAGCTGACTGGGCCATTCTGGGACACAGGGGATAGGCACAATAAAAGAGAAACATATTTCAAAGGAGGTAGACATGACAACGTGAACACCTGAATGATCTACAGTACAAACAGCAAAGATATGAGCTTAACAACAGCATGACATGTGTAACAGCAGCAGCTGGTGAGGAACTAGTAACGTTTTAAACTAATACATAAGACAAAGTGAAATACTTTCCACAGTATTGAAATGTACTACATTTGAAATGAGCACTCAGAAAGTCCTAACAGCAGTCTCAGTTGTTCACTGAATCGCACGCCAAGACAGGCTCCTGCTGAGAAGGATGAGAAGAGATGAATAGGATACGATACAATAAAACCTTATTAACAGACCAAGTCTAAACATTTGCTTGCATCACAGCAGCTTTATTTACAACATCAACAAAGACACATCTTTTGAGAAACATGCTCAAGACCCTCTAACGCCACATTTGACCTGGGATTTGACTCTGTATTTCATTTCAAATAAAGCTTTCAAACTGTGCCATGAGGAAAGACATGCATTCCACACCTTTTCCAGACAGAATGAATCAAAGAATCCTCACTCTGAGAAACGGTGCTGATTCAAACAATCATTTAGTGCTTTCCTGTCTCATAAAACATGAGGTTCCCATTCAACTAAGCTGCATTCTATGTGACTTTCCAAGGAGACAAATCTTTCCTGGGATCATGGTCACGGTTTTAACCCTTAAGAGTCCCTGGGGCCATTTTTCAGCCATTCAGGTTTTTTTTTTAAAGGGACTCTTAAGGGTTAAACGAGTGGTTAAGGTTGAGAATAGAAACAACAACAACAACAACAACAACAACAACAACAACAACAACAACAGACACACCACAGAAAGTAAGGGGGAATTAGGATGGCTTCACTGTATTAGTACAGTTACAACAGGACTCCACCTTTTAGTAAATGTATATTTTTGAAGTGTCAGAATATGTTATCTGTTCCATCTAAAAGATGTACAACTCTATGAAATATAAGTTTGAGGCTCAGGTTTTAACCCCTTTATTATTTATTGGTACATCAAAACAGCGATCAGGCAGAACATCCTCTAAATGTAAGTGTCCATGCAGTCACGTTGAACTGAAACATCAGACTCACTACACACAGAGGCAGTGTGCAGTCTATTATGCAGCTGCATAAAGCTGCAGGTGCATTCTGAGGGTTGTTCAACGCAGTTATTGTACGCACTTTCCATCTCACCTACAGAACCTACTGAATGCTCCCAATCCTACCCTGACAAACATGTTTCTAGTAAACCTCAACAAAGCTTTGATTTGGAGGAATTGGAGTTATTGCATGTCCAGAAACATAATGTGATTTGTTTTTGTGTTGTTTGCCCATGGTGATCTTCATTACATCTCGGTCTTCTTCATATTAGGGTTATTACTCTCAGTATTGATTGAAAGCAATTAGTGAAGTGGTACAATTGTCCTTTGAAGCAAACATCTCTACAGCAATAACAGCATGACCTGAATGTTTTTATTGCTCCCTATGGCTCAAGTCACAAAGATGATGTGTTATATGGCGATGGCCGAATGACGTCAGACATTCTGATAATCAGATATGTCAAGTCTCCATCTCCTTTGGCACAAACACCATGCAGTGAAAGACAATACTGAGGTGTTGGAGCTGGCACACCCCTATCACTTGCCGGAACATAAATGCAAAGGTCTTCAGGCCAAATATAAGCAATGCTGAAAAACAGTACCAAAACGTTCCCACTGTGACTGATAATGTGTTACAATAAGATATGCCACATGTAATGACACTATACAATCCTGCACAGACTATTTTACAGTGAATACATTTTCATGTTTTTGAGCCCATACATTCTTTGCTCTTCTCTGTTGATAAAGGTGTAATTGGGATTTATTGTTTAAACTGTGTGTTATTATTAATGAATGATTCACTTGAACCTGTCTGACAGTGTGAGGCAGTGAGACAGGGCGCTGAGGTAAGAGCTTCAGGAGTCTGCTGCTCTGAGCTCAGGGTTTGAAGACTGCATTTCAATCAAGCCTACATGATACAGATCAGCATTACACAGAGGTGGGAGAAGTACTCACATCTTGTACTTAAGTAAAAGTATAAGTACCAGAGTGTAGGATTACTCTTTTACAAGTAAGAGTCCTGCATTTGAAATGTTCCTCAAGTAAAAGTAGAAAAGTATTCTCATCTAAATATAGTGAAAGTAGCGACAGTAAAAGTAGTCGTTGAGCAGATTGGTCCATTTCAGAATAATATATATGATATGTTTTATAATGATTGATCATGAAAGTGTTCTCAAAGCTGGTAAAGGTGCAGCTAGTTTGAATGACTTTGTATACTGCAGGGTAGCTGGTGGATTTACTCCAGGTGGAACTAAAGTCTGATTCAACACTTGATTACATTTCACATCATTCATCCACATCTGTGAAGTAACTAAAGGTATTAAATACATGTAGTATAAAGTACAAGTTCCTCAACATTGTACTTAAATACAGTACTTGAGTAAATGTACTTTACACCATTGGCACTACAGTGTATTTTAATATTAACCAAACCGTTACAAACCATGAATTCAAATTCAAAGAAAAACACGTTCTGGTCTATTAACCCGACAGGGAAACACAAAGACAAAAGGAATAGATAATACCTAATCAGAGGCGGACAGAAGACTGAGAGCTCTATGTTTTAATACAATTATTTCCCTCAACACATATTGTATATCTTTTAAAGACTAACACATTTGTTGAAAATGTCTTCTTTCTCAAAAACCTCAGCAAAGTGGATTTTAGTGCCGTGTCTGTAAGTGCTTTAAAATGACTTCTATGACAGCTGTAAGGGGGTTTACAGTTACTTTGCTAGATTGAAGCTTGGTGACAAATCTCTGTGCTAAAAACCTGTTATCACAGTGTTGTCATTATTGTACTGTACTCTAAAAACAGCTGTTTATTTGCTGATTTGTGTGATATTTATCCTACAATGCAAGAGAGAGAACACAACTGCCAAGACTTCATCAAGTGGTGAGAACATATTCTATACCCACCTCGATCAGACCACCTCAATACTTTCAGGATGACGTCACCAAATAAGGTGGAATGCCGCAGTTACATTTTCAACAGCATTAGGGGTATCTTATCTGCATTGCCACCAACATTTATTTTATCGATACATTTCTCCTTAAATAAAATGGAAGATTAAAATCAAACCAACGTTTTATTGTCACACTTGTACACAGATCTGCATACAAAGTTAATTTTAATCGCTGCATAACCCATCCTGGTATAGGGGGGTGTTTCAAGGACTCAGTTCCCAGAGGCATTGAGCTTGTTGAGTCAGTACTGAGACGTCAATCAGTGACAGTTCTCCAACAGCTAATATTTAGGGCCACACACAGCACTTGCAGCCAATGTCAAAGACAGTCGCAACACCACAGTTACTCAGGTAGGTTCGGCCTCCTGCACACGTGTAGTAGGCGCTTCTGTCAGCAGGGTGGGCGTAGATGCCGTCAGCCTTGTCCTTGCAGAAGCCGCGTCCTGGGATGGGGACGGTGGTCCTGGTGGACGGAGCGGGGGTGGTTCCACTGGGTTTCATGGTTGTTGTGAAGGTCACAACAGGTTTGGAGGTCGTGACTGATGCTGTGGTAGTGACAGCAGGTCTCTTGGTTGTGGTTGTTGGACGTGGAGGCATCTCTGTGTGAGGTGTAAGAAAGAGAAATACATCATTTTAACATTTGTAAGAAAATGACTTATGAAGAGTTGGTTTGACAAGCTAGGAACATATTGGCCAAAAAGAAAAAGTTGAGTATCATAACTTACCATTATCAATGAGTTTGCGTAGATGGTACAGCAGAGGATGGCTTCCCTCTCCACAGAACTTTCCTTTAAAGTCATCCAAATCCAAAGCCCATACAAAGGCACCACCAAACTTCATGTCCCTCATGTACTGGACCTGTGGATCAACAAGAAGACAAGTCAACCAAAACATTCAGTAGGAATCAATTTATCTGTTGAATTTCACCATGCGGACAACCCTAAATCTGTAATCCCTGGTTCATACTTTGATCTCATAGCTCTCCCTGTTGTCGAATCCCACCCACTCGTTGTTCTTGGTGGCATAGGGAACCTTCTGGTCATCAATCCACTGAATGGTGGTGCCCTTCAGGAAGGTGCAGATCTGAAAGACCAAAATGCCATTGGATTGTTCCATGTTCTATCCATTCTACCTGTGTTAGCATGCAGTATTTCATATTGTTCAGACCGGACCTCATAGTAGGCCCAGAATCCAGCTTCACGTGTGTATGGTCCGGCTGATGCAGGGCCAATAGTTGGAGCTCCAGCACCAGTGTTTGATGTTGTCAGACGGAAGGTACGACCGTAGGCAGCGAATCCCATCATCAGCTTCTCCACTGGGGTGCCGTTGTCTCTCCAGTACTTCATGGCATAGTCCTGAAATAGAAAGGGAGGGAAGATAACAGACACAATGCTTGAAATTCTTCATGCAGACAACCGACAGTGATTGTCTCATATCAAAAGGTTATCCAAGGGATTTGTTATTGGACTTCCATAAAGTTGATAGTACATTTCCGGTCCACTTATCCTTTTAGTTGTCTAGACTCAAAAGTGCAGGATCATACATGTTATTAACTTCACAATCTTTTTGTACATTTCTACTCTCCAAGATGAGATACACGAATGACACCGCTATGAAATCATCCTAATATTGTCAGAGGGCCTCAGTTGTTGCTTAGTTGTATCTATTAGCAGACATTCATGTGTAAAATTGGTTTAGTTACACTAAAAGAGTATTGCATTGCAATGTGATGTATGTATTCCTGTATCGTTTGTGCCATATAATGTCTTCCACTAATGCCGAGACAACTGCATCTCTTACAGTGTTGAAGTAGATGAGGTCCCCACTGTCGTGGGAGCCGCGGTACAGGGGGCTGTTGTGTCCAGTAGATCGCTCCCAAGCTCCGTGGAAGTCATAGGTCATCACATTGATGAAGTCCAGATGCCTGAAAATCATATGAAATACTGATAAAGTTCCCATCCTACTATCTTTAAATAATTTTAAAATAATAAAACTGAAAAAACAAAATAATAACAATCTGCAGTACTTGGCAATTTCAGCGATCTCATATCCAGCATCGATGGTTCCCTTCCCGGCAGACACTGCAGCAGTCACCATGAGCTGAGGGTTGCCGGTGGCCTTGGCCTCAGCAGCGTACGCTTTAACAAGTTCCTGAAAAAATACCATTAATAAGACTCTCATAAATATATGATGTTGTCAATGGGATATATGTGTGTTAGAGCCAGTTATGGTAAAAAGGCCAAATATTGTCACCTATTCATGACCTCTGTAGTCAAGACTACAAAAGCCTACAGTTTCCACGAAAGATGTCGACAAACAGATTTGAAACCCTTAAGTTAGATTATCCTACACTTAGTAAAAGAAAGAATGACGTTCAAGGTTGTTCATTTTATTGGAGTTTTGCGTATTTTGTTTTGATTTGTTTGACTATAGAAAAGGCCTATTTTCTTTGTTGAATGTGTGTGAAAATATTATTATTTTATTTTAATTAAACACAAGTCGCACATCATCAGCACATCATCAGCACATCATCAGCACATCATCGGAAGGCAAATAACTAATTAAAATAGTAAATAAAACATATAAATGAATAAGGTAAAACGTTAGAACTGTCTGTTTAAGGCGTCTAAGTGGCTTGATGGAAACAAAGGAAGGAACCTGCGACCACATGTTTCCAATGGCTCAAAACACCAGGACCCACCTTGCAGAGCAGACTGAACCTCATCTTGTCCACTGGAGGACTTCCACGAGATCCAGGGTACTCCCAGTCCAGATCCAGACCATCAAAGCCTCCAGTCCTCAGGAATTTGATAGAAGACTGGATGAACGTCTGACGGTTGGCTCGAGTGGACACCATGATGGAGAACCTGAGGAAATGTGTTCAACATTAAATAAACTTAAGACCATTGTCCTAAAAAACTGAACAACTCTTGATCAGAAGTATAGCATATCTCTTTTTTCTTGATCTATTGTATATTTTCATTTCCTGATGAAGAAGCAATGAAGGAACACTTACTGAGTTGAGCCAAAGTTCCATCCACCAACAGCCAGTAGGGTCTTCAGACCAGGGTTCCTTTAACACATAGATGCAGAACACTTGAGTTGACGAAGGCCTGTTTATCATATAGCTGAAAAGGGACATTATAATTTTAACAAATGCAGATTGAAGTACAAGTTGCAGGAACTAGGGATTGTATTTCATATAGTGGAAAGACAAACTCTTACTTGCTCTTCAGGCCATTGAAGGTCTTGTACAGGACATCGTCATTCCATTCATAGGTAGTCAACTCGTTTTTGTCGTTGATGATTGAGAAAGCATAAATCAGATGGGTGCACAGGAAGGGATCCACATTTTGGGGCAGGTATTTCCCAGTCCCGGGTCTGTACTGGGACCAGTTAGTGAAATAGCATACCATCTTGGAGGCAGTTGCTGGAGATCAGTAAAAGCAAATCTGTGGTCAGCCTTGCAAGAAACTACTAATATTTTCTGACATTTCATACACATAATACCAATGAGACCAATATCACGAGAGTGACTTACCCAGTTGGCACATCAGCAGGCACACGCCTATAGAGAGGTGACCATGAAACAATGATAGGCTTAATGTATCATATTATCAAGAACCATGGTAATGTGAAGAACTGAGACCTGATGACTGATTACCTGCTAAAAGAGTGAGCCCCGTCATTTTGATCTCAAACTCTGATTTCCTTTTGTTCTAGAATAAATAGACCAAACAGATTGGTCAAAGAAAAGACAGAGACAAACAATAGTAACATCAAATTACTGCATATTATTTTTTAAACCTGACAATAACTATAATGTACTCAAAGCATATTGCCTATAAACCCAAATGAGTTGGTGCACATTATCTCCACCAATGTAAACAAGCATTGTTTTTCTGGAATATCTAAATCTTTATGTAGTTTTGAATCAGTCCAAATCAATATCAATATTTCCTTTATACATTTGTTAAATTCAATTCATAAAAGCAGGAATAACAAACACTGAAAAAACAGAATCATTGACTTTAATTAAATGTATTATGTCAACAAATGTCACATCACTATATTAGGTTAGATGAAAGCAATAATATTAAGTTGAACCTTCTTTATTAATTCTTTAATTAAACTCAATATTATTGCTTTCAACTAACCTAATACAGTTATGTGAGTTCTGTTAACATAATACATTTAATTATAGTCAACGTTTTAGAGATTACACCTGTTCATTGTTCTTGAAACTCTCAGTTTATCATATAATCGTTTTAAGATTATTTTCTTGGTTTCAAATGAAGTGTGCAGACTATCAGCACATGTCCCCTGTCATAGCCTATGAAACCCCTTGTTCCAGGTGTAACCAGTGGATACGAGTATCACCTTTACAATTTAGCCCTAAACACAACTGCAGCATTTCCCCAAAATTACCAGAAGCACTGTTTTTACATGTGTCTACCATGTCTGTTTTGAGGATGAGAATCTAAGATTACCTGTATAAATAAAGGTTATATAAAATACAATTGATAAATAGTTCCATTCTCTGACAACTGAAACATACTGAAGCGGAATCTCTACAGTCTACAAGGCAGCAGATAGGAAGGCAAGCTTACCTTGGGATCTCAGAAGCATGGATATGTGTGAGTTGAGGATCTTATATATATCCAGCTGTTCAGGTGCATATATAAGACCTTCACCATGAAAGGGAGGTGGGCAATTATGATATGTTCAGTATACACAAAGGATAAGATAAGTATGAAGTATGGTGATAAGCTGTACTATATGGCATGGAGACCTTACTTTGGTGTTCCCGGTCTGTTCTAACTGCTCTTACATTAACATAAAATCCTTTAATCAACACCACATTTTATTTAACACCCCTTTTAATCTGTAAATAATGTCTTAGACCAAATGTTTACATGAATAAATGTAGTTAATATACAAAGAATATCAGCATGGAGACTGACTGCAACTAAAGCATATGGATGTGTTCAAATATCTAACGGATACAGAATCATACGACTGGGCTAGTACATGAAATCAGTGCAATCTAGGTCAGAAAAAAGATGTTCACCAGACTACATCATGATGTGTTATTCACTAAGTTGTACCAAAACAATAGCTGAAGAAAACTTTGTTGAACATGGGGAACTGCATTCATGGTATATTTCAACCCAGTCTCACGGCATTTCGTGTTCACCAACACGATTTTTAATCTATTGATTCGTGTTCACCAACACGATTTGCCCCTTTTTTTCGTGTTGCACAGTACGATTTTAAAAGCAATGTATTTCTACTGCCTGCAGCACGTATTTTTCTCCGGTCGGCTCGAGGAAGACCGGAAGCTGTGTGGTTCATAAAAACATGTTCTTACTCAATATCAAGCCACAGTTATTGCTTTTATTTGAAATCGTATAATTTCGGACTTTTGTTGCCGTCTGTGAGGAAAATAAATGGGGCTCAGAGCCTCAGAATACTGAAATCTGTAATTTTTAAATATTTTTTTCCTTCTAATTTGTTATTGTTTTCAAAATAACACACTGTTATTTACTCACCAATAACACACAATTATCCTTGCTTTTATTTATTGGTTTAATTCCATAATCTCGGGCTTTTTTGGCGTCCGTCAGGAACTGAATTTCAAAATAAAATAACCGGAAACAGACGTAGGCATTTCGAGCGATTACCCAAGATCCTCAGCTATGGGTTTAAGCTCGCTTATTGGATGTTTTAGCCGCAATGCATGCTGGGATTTGGTGTTTATATTATATGAAATCCGGAAAACATTTTAAAAGAATAAAATAATACTTAATTCCGAGCGCTCTTGCTTTTCTCTTTGAAAGTCATCACATAACGGCATTGTAATACACGGTTCGGCTGCATTGTATATTACAGATCTGCCGTAGTTCTTTATTTATAGAGCCCTGATGAGAAGACCTTTGGAAAAACTGAAGAAATGCCGCCGAAACTGAATACTTGACGTGGATCATAAATATATTCAACAATTAAAGAACATCTTCAATTTCTCTTCACACAATACGTCTCCTTGCAGTATCAACACTAATTCGGCTGACTTTTACATTTGATCTAATTTGTAGATAGGTTATATTTACACCATAACGGTGCACAGCTGATATAAAAGGACTGTAGTTTTTAAAGATATTACTGATTTTCTTTGAATGTAATAATGTAAATACTGAGTCTGAAATAGTATAGCAATATGCTGTAAAATTATGTGAAAGCATGCATAAAACTACACATCTTCAGATGTTGTACAAAAACAAAAGTGTCCTACACTAATAATACAAAGTTATTATGGCTGTGTGTACCTTGTGTACACCTCCTAGTGGTTAAAGCACGTTATTGAATTATTGTGTTTTATTTGATTAAAAAAATATTAAGAGTACATACTTTCATAGGGGGAAAGTATAAATATAGAATATAAAAAATCAAGAAGATACTATAAGTGATCTCTACAATAAAACAGTTTAGTGCAGAATGTACAAAGATATTAATAGGAGGAGGTGCAAAACAGAAAAACGAATTAACCTTTATTTAAACATTAAATAACAGATTAAGGTATTCTTTTAAATAAGAAAAAAACTTTGGGGGTATCTATCTACAGATACATATTAAGCCTGACAAAGTACTTAACGTCTAATATATTGCTTTCCTGCAATGTTAACTATGTTGAAACACTTATTTTAACTGATATTATACATATGAATTATACTCTTATGTATGTAGATAGAATAAGAAATGTGCAGAATATGACAGTTTAATGGTGGAGGTACACACATATTGATAGATGTCTTGTAATGCACTGTTGAGGAACCTGTGACCCAAGTGTTTCATTCATTGCATAACTACACCGTAGTTGTGTATATGATATGTCAATAAACCTTTGAAAATCTTGAAAGGGATTTGCAAAATAGCCATAATATACAGTCTTTAATTAACTATTAGTAGAGAATAACGAGTAATGAATATACTTTATTACTCGTTTCCATTCATGTCAATTGCAGATACATGTTTAGTCTTCTCAAGCACCAACTATCAAATATCTCTCCTGATTGTTGGCACTTGACAATCACCTTCCCTGAATTTTACTCAGGTGTAACTAAAGTCTGATTTAAGGGTTGTTTATATTTCACATCATTAATCAGAATCTGCAAAGTAACTCAAATAAATGCAGTCGAGTAAAAATACCAGGTTAACCTCTGAATTGTAGTGGAGTAGAATTACAAAGTAACAATGAGCTGTCATGTGGGTATTAATGCTGCGCATTATGGACACAAGCGATTTTCACCCATTTATTAATTATATGTTTTACATTTGATAACACCAATGTGGTGTACAATGCGGATACAAGCGGCCGAGATGGGTTTTCTCCGCAGGGTGGCTGGTGTCTCCCTTAGGGATAAGGTGAGAAGTTCGGTCATCAGGGAGGGACTCGGAGTTGAGCCGCTCCTCCTTCGCGTCGAAAGGAGCCAGTTGAGGTGGTTCGGGCACCTAGTTAGGATGCCACCTGGGCGCCTCCCTAGAGAGGTGTTCCAGGCACGTCCAGCTGGGAAGAGACCAAGGGGTAGACCTAGGACCAGGTGGAGGGATTATATCTCTTCGCTGGCCTGGGAGCGCCTTGGGATCCCCCAGTCAGAGCTGGTTGATGTCGCCAGGGAAAAGAAAGTTTGGGGCTCTCTGCTGGAACTACTACCCCCGCGACCCGACCACGGATAAGCGGAAGAAGATGGATGGATGGATGGAACACCAATGTGTTTAATACTGGCAACTTCTAATTGTGGGAAAAACGAAAACGTTCAGTAGAGACGTCTCATAGAACATTTTGCGAAACACAATAGCCAGCATGTGTAGTTCTGGGGGGGGCGTTCGATTCCAGTTTTGGATAGTCTGGCGTGGTTTCGTTCCATTTCACACAGCTGTTTGACGCTCTGCGTAACCTTACGGGGACCGTAGTCCTAAACGATAGCTGGGGATTATGGGTAGTGTAGTGTCTTCGGCCATCCTAAACTCAGAAATGTTGACAATCGCAATGATGCTCGAAATGTCCCTTATAGGCCTACGTCTGTTTCCGGTTATTTTTATTTTGAAATTCAGTTCCTGACGGACGCCAAAAAAGCCCGAGATTATGGAATTAAACCAATAAATAAAAGCAAGGATAATTGTGTGTTATTGGTGAGTAAATAACAGTGTGTTATTTTAAAAAGAATATCGAATTAGAAGGAAAAAATATTTTAAAATACAGATTTCAGTATTCTGAGGCTCTGAGCCCCATTTATTTTCCTCACAGACGGCAACAAAAGTCCGAAATTATACGATTTCAAATAAAAGCAATAACTGTGGCTTGATATTGAGTAAGAACATGTTTTTATGAACCACACAGCTTCCGGTCTTCCTCGAGCCGACCGGAGAAAAAGACGTGCTGCAGGAAGTAGAAATACATTGCTTTTAAAATCGTGCTGTGCAACACGAAAAAAAGGGGCAAATCGTGTTGGTGAACACGAATCAATAGATTAAAAATCGTGTTGGTGAACACGAAATGCCGTGAGACTGGGTTGTATATTAGCTATTGGAAGCTGAATTGTCCTAGGACATATTTTGAACAATAGTCACTGGCTGTCCTTAAAAGCCTGATGCAAATCAATCAGCTGTTCATAAAATAGCTGTTTAAGCTTTGTAGCTAACGTATAGATCTACTTACACATAGGCCTACCTGCCAACCCTACCGATTTGGGCAGTAGTCTACCGCTTTTGACATGTTTCTACCGACTTCGCTGGCTTTCCATACCGATTTTCAATCTTCCCAACTTTTTGAATGCAGTATTTTCTGATTTATGGCGCACAATTTCGCTCTGTGCAAAACTTTGACTCTAATATGTCAACAACATGAAACAAGAATATGAACCTGGCTTTATCCAGTGTTCACACAAGAGTCCTACACCCTGACAGTCTATGATCCTGACACATCCTTCATCTACACTGTTTCAACTGAAAGAGGACCAGAAACACATTACAAATAATAATTAAATGTGGAGACTTTGGGATATTTATCTCCCATTATTTTACTTTTCGGGCATTTTACAGACCAAACATGTCGTTGATGTCACTGTTTATCAAACTACCACTTTTTCTGAAAAATGCATAAAATTATGCAATATATGTTAAATCAACCCAGTCTCACAGCATTTCGTGTTATAGTCACAACTTTTAATCTATTGATTCGTGTTCACCAACACATTTTTCCCCTTATTTTCGTGTCACACAGAACGATTTTAAAAGCAATGTATTTCTATTGGTAGTATGTTTCGTGCCTGCAGCACGTCTTTTTGTCCGTTCGGGTCTTGGAAGACCGGAAGCTGTGGGGTTCATAAAAACATCTTCTTACTCAATATCAAGCCACGAGTATTATTGTTATTTTAAATCGTATAATGTCGGACTTTTTTTGTCGTCTGTGAGGAAAATAAATGGGGCTCAGAGCCTCAGAATACTAAAATCTGTATTTTTTAAATCTTTTTTTCCTTCTAATTTGTTATTATTTTCAAAATAACACACTGTTATTTACTCACCAATAACACACACTTATCCTTGTTTTTATTTATTTGTTTGATTCCATAATCTCTGGCTTTTTTGGCGTCCGTCAGGAACTGAATTTCAAAATGAAATTAAGGGACATTTCGAGCATCATTGCGATACACAGCCACTGAACTGATTACCCAAGATCCTCAGCTACTGTATGGTTTAAGCTCGGTGATTGGATGATGATGATGATGATGATGATGATGATGATGATGATGATGATGATGATGATGACGACGACGACGACGACGACGACGACGACGACGACGACGACGACGACGACGACGACGACGACGACGACGACGACAATGACGATGATGATGGATGGATATGAAATCCGAAAAACATTTCGGAGTTTAGGATGGCCGAAGACATTACACTACCCATAATCCCCAGCTATCGTTTGGGACTACAGTCCCCATGATTAATCTTCAAGCTCTGGGATTGGATGTTGGAGCACGGCAGACTATCCAAAACTGGACTCGAACGCCCCCCCAGAATTACACATGCTGGCTATAGAGAGGCGAAGTCCCTCCCTTTCCGGGGGACCTCCATGGAACCTTATTGAAGTCAATGGAGAGAGAAGGATTATCTTTCAATCCCGTTTGAATTGTGCCACGAATTACACATATGATGTTTGTCAATTTAAAAGATAATTTTGCAAGTAAAAAAAAATTAAAATGTGTCGTAAAACTGTGAAGTAACACTTTTTTTGTGTGAAACCGCTCAATGAACTACATCTCCCATCTCGCACCACACACCAAGACGGCCGTCACGTTGGAACATTTCACTTCTTTCTTTCAGAATGAGGCGGAAAGTATTAAAAGAGGTGAAAATCACTCCAAGTCTGGGCACGTTGAGAGCTGTACATACACACAAGGGGAGTTAGTCGGTCCGTAAGAGCCAGCATGCGGGACCGGGACTCTGGGATTTGTAGTCTTTCTAGTTGCGTATATTTCAAACATTTTACGACAAACTGTGACTTTTTTGATATGGAAATGATTATTTAAGATTGAAAAACATCGTATGTGTAATTCGTGGCACAATTCAAACAGGATCGGAAGATAATCTTTCTCTCCCCATTGACTTCAATACATAATTTTTCCGAAATAAGGTCCCATGAGTCGGAAGCATCGGAAGTAGATGGGCGGGACTTCGCCTCTCTATTGTGTTTCTCAACATGTTCTCTATGGCACGTCTCTACTGGGAATTGTAGTTTTAAAAGAGGTTTTTGTTTTTCCCAAAATTAGAAGTTGACAGTATTAAACTGTGTACAGCCCTGGAGGTTTAGGAGATAGGAAACAAATTGGTGTGTACAAATTTAAAACATCCATCCATCCATCTTCTCCCGCTTATCCGTGGTCGGGTCGCGGGGGTAGCAGTTCCAGCAGAGAGCCCCAAACATTCCTTTCCCTGGCGACATCAACCAGCTCTGACTGGGGGATCCCAAGGCGCTCCCAGGCCAGCGAAGAGATATAATCCCTCCACCTGGTCCTAGGTCTACCCCTTGGTCTCTTCCCAGCTGGACGTGCCTGGAACACCTCTCTAGGGAGGCGCCCAGGTGGCATCCTAACTAGGTGCCCGAACCACCTCAACTGGCTCCTTTCGACGCGAAGGAGGAGCGGTTCAACTCTGAGTCCCTCCCGGATGACTGAACTTCTCACCTTATCCCTAAGGGAGACACCAGCCACCCTGCGGAGAAAACCCATCTCGGCCGCTTGTATCCGCGATCTCGTTCTTTCGGTCATGACCCATCCTTCATGCCCATAGGTGAGGGTAGGAACGAAAATGGCCCGGTAGACAGAGAGCTTTGCCTTCTGGCTCAGCTCCCTTTTCGTCACAACGGTGCGGTAAAGCGACTGCAGTACCGCTCCCGCTGCTCCGATTCTCCGGCCCATCTCACGCTCCATTGTTCCCTCACTCGAGAACAAGACCCCGAGATACTTGAACTCCTTCACTTGGGGTAAGGACTCATTCCCTACTTGGAGTGAACAGTCCATCGGTTTCCTGCTGAGAACCATGGCCTCAGATTTGGAGGTGCTGATCTTCATCCCAGCCGCTTCACACTCGGTTGCGAACCGATCCAGTGAGTGCTGAAGGTCGCAGACCGATGAAGCCATTAGAACCACATCATCTGCAAAAAGCAGTGGTGCAATCCTTAGTCCACCGAACTGCTTATATTTAAAACATATAATTAATAAATGGGTGAAAATTGCTTGTGTACATAATGTGCAGCATCAATATATACCCACATGACAGCTCATTGTTACTTTGTAATTCTACTCCACTACAATTCAGAGCTTAACCTGGTATTTTTACTCCACTACATTTATTTTAGTTACTTTGCAGATTCTGATTAATGATGTGAAATATAAACAACCCTTAAATCAGACTTTAGTTACACCTGAGTAAAATTCAGGGAAGGTGATTGTCAAGTGCCAACAATCAGGAGAGATATTTGATAGGTGGTGCTTGAGAAGACTAAACATGTATCTGCAGATCTGCAGATATCTATAAAGTATGTTCATTACTCGTTATTCTCTACTAATAGTTAATTAAAGACTGTATATAATTGCTATTTTGCACATCCCTTTCAAGATTTCAAGATTTTCTAAGGTTTATTGACATATCATATACACAACTAATTCAATAACATGCTTTCACCACTAGGCGGTGCACACAAGGTACACACAGCCATAATAACTTTGTATTATTAGTGTAGGACACTTGTGTATGTATAACATCTGAAGTTTTATTCATGTTTCATCTACCAATTGGATCAAATATAAAAGTCAGCCGAATTAGTATTGATACTGCAAGGAGACGTATTGTGTGAAGAGAAATTGAAGATGTTTTTGAATTGTTGATATATTTATGATCCACGTCAAGTATTCAGTTTCCATGGCAGTTCTTCCTGTTTGTCTCGAAGTCTTCTCATCAGGGCTCTATAAATAGAGAACTACGGCAGATGTGTAATATTTAATGCAGCCGAACTGTGTATTACAATGGTGTTATGTGATGACTTTCAAAGAGAAAAGCAAGAGCACTCGGAATAAAGTATTATTTTCTTTTTTTTAAAAATGTTTTTCGGATTTCATATCGCATAAACACCATATCCCAACGTGCATTGCGGCTAAACAATCCAATCACCTAGCTTCTAGCTGAGGATCTTGGGTAATCAGTTCAGTGGCTGTGTATCGCAATGATGCTCGAAATGTTCCTTATAGGCCTATGTCTGTTTCCGGTTATTTTTATTTTGAAATTCAGTTCCTGAGGAATGGCTAAAAAGCCCGAGATGATATAATTAAACGACTACATAAAAACAAGGATAATTGTGTGTTATTGGTGAGTAAATAACAGTATGTTATTTAGAAAATAATAACAAATTAGAAGGAAAAAAAGATTTTAAAAATACAGATTTCAGTATTCTGAGGCTCTGAGCCCCGTTTATTTTCCTCACAGACGGCAACAAAAGTCAGAGATTATAAGATTTAAAATTAAAAAATTAAAACCGTGGCTTGATATTGAGTAAGAACATGTTTTTATGAACCCCACAGCTTCCGGTCTTCCACGACCCGACCGGACAAAAATACGTGTTGCAGGCACGAAACAAACTACCAATAGAAATACATTGCTTTTAAAATCGTTCTGTGTGACACGAAAAAAAGGGGAAAATCGTGTCAATAGATTAAATGTTGTGACTATAACACGAAATGCCGTGAGACTTGGTTGGTTAAATACATGGTTTATACCTGTAATTACTGGGGTTCCATTTCTTCTGATTACCTAATTTGGGCGTGCACATTTGTCGCACGCAAACCTACCTCTTTTCTATTTGGAAAGTGCATGTTTGACTTACATAATACATAATGGTACATGCGTGATAATATATTGGAGCTCAAATAAATGATTAATGTTTTTATTGACTTATATAACATAGATTTGCGTATGTTGAGTGTGGCACCGTAGTTGATTTGACATGGTTATGTAAGTTTCATAATAAACAGCCACCAAAGTCCCGTGCTGAGAGAAGAAAAGAGCTTTTATCAGGTCTCTTATCTCCGACTGCTGCAGAAGCACTTGTGCCTCATAAACATGTATCTAGGCTGAAGCTTTGAAGTTTGAAAGATAATCATCAAGTCATAAACTACTGAGTACTGAGCGAGCACTGTGCAACACAGATTTGAGTCTGTAGTGTGTCCCTGCACGCTGGTGATGACCTGATAACAGATCACTTTGATCGGGAAGCATTAGAACTGCAATCAGCTATTCAAGGTCTCCAGAGTATGATGCAACACTAATGACAGTTGTGCTGTTTAAGTGGCCGTGTCAGACCTGACCTCTACCTCACCTACCTCTATTAAGCTTACCATTGATACAAATATACTACATTTGCTGTAAATAGAAAGGATGTATGTTTCCATCATGTCTTTTCAGACGTGTGAGACCAGGCATGTGAAACTAGATAGAACATTCTGAACTTTTGATCTATGCACACTAGATGGGGCAATAAATGCGTAAAAGTTCCAGCCACAATTCTGAGAAGGCGCTTGTGGTTTTTGACACCTTGAGAGCGGTTACAGCGGGTATGAAGACAATGAGGCACAGGATGCAGGCGGCCTGCGCACAGATTCAAACCGACTTCCTGGGCCAGCGAATCGTAGAGAAGCTGTCCTTTAGGTCTCTGTTAATAAATGAAAGTATACAGTTTGCATATTTGAAATGAAATGTTTAAAGAAAAACTTGATTCTAAACATGACATTGACAATGTGTTCTGCTTTCATGAAAAATGTTCATATTCCCTCTCGTTAAAATTGCATATTATTACTATTAGTATTTATTTGTTTTAATTTTAACTTAACATTTGTAATTGTTCCTTAAGTAAAAGTTGAACATATGTGACCTACTTCTCCCTCAAAGATAGGAAAGGGGAAACCACCTGATGCAGAGAGGGAGCAGGCAAGAGATTATAAAAGATGATGTGTGAAGAGAAAGGGGGGCTTTTGGGGCTTTTTAGGCTTTTTAGGATTTTTAGGCTTTTTAGGATTTTTGGAAGGCTTGAAGGCAAGGCAAGGCAAGGCAAGGCAAGTTTATTTATATAGCACTTTTCAACACAAGGCAATTCAAAGTGCTTTACAAAAAATGAAAGAGATTAAGAAAATGGCATTTAAAATCAGTCATTAAAAAGAAAAGCTAATAAAATAAACATTAAAAGAAAAAATACATGGATAAAAGTTACAGTGCTGTCAATTAAACATTAAAAGAAAAAAGTACATGGATAAAAGTTACAGTGCAGTCTAAGATATGAATAGTTCAATTAAAAGCAGCGACAAAAAGAAAAGTCTTCAGCCTGGATTTAAAAGTAGTCAGAGTTGCAGCGGACCTGCAGGTTTCTGGGAGTTTGTTCCAGATATTTGGAGCATAATAACTGAACGCTGCTTCTCCATGTTTAGTTCTGACTCTGGGGACAGAAAGCTGACCAGTCCCTGAAGACCTGAGAGATCTGGATGGTTCATAATTTAGCAGGAGGTCAGAAATGTATTTTGGGCCTAAACCATTCAGTGCTTTATAAACCAGCAGCAGTATTTTGAAATCTATTCTTTGACACACAGGAAGCCAGTGTAAAGACTTCAGAACTGGAGTGATGTGATCCACTTTCTTAGTGTTAGTGAGGACTCGAGCAGCAGCGTTCTGAATTAGCTGCAGCTTCCTAATAGATTTTTTAGTGAGACCTGTGAAGACACCATTGCAGTAGTCCAGTCTACTGAAGATAAAAGCATGGACAAGTTTTTCCAAATCCTGCTGTGACATTAGTCTTTTAATCCTAGATATATTCTTTAGGTGATAGTAGGCTGATTTAGTAACAGTTTTAATGTGACTGTTGAAACTCAGGTCAGAGTCCATGACTACACCTAGATTTCTGGCTTTATCTGTTGTTTTGAACATTGCACACTGAAGCTCAGCGCTAACTTGTATACGTTCTGCCTTGGCTCCAAAAACCATTACCTCAGTTTTATCTTTGTTTAATTGGAGAAAGTTCTGACACATCCAGTCATTGATTTGTTCAATGCACTTACTCAGTGTTTGAATTGGAGCATAGTCTCCTGGTGAAATTGTTACGTAAATTTGTGTGTCATCTGCATAGCTATGGTAACTTATTTTGTTGTTCTTCATTATCTGAGCCAGTGGTAGCATGTAGATGTTAAAGAGAAGAGGCCCCAAGATGGAGCCTTGAGGAACCCCACATGTCATATTTGTCAACTCAGATGTGTATTTACCTATAGAAACAAAGTTGTTTCTGTCCTTTAAGTAGGATTCAAACCAATTCAGAACTGTTTCCGAAAGTCCCACCCAGTTCTCCAGTCGGTCTAGTAATATGCTGTGGTCAACAGTGTCAAACGCAGCACTGAGATCTAATAATACTAACACTGAAGTTCTGCCACTGTCTGTGTTTAAGTGGATGTCATTAAAGACCTTTACAAGAGCAGTCTCAGTGCTGTGGTTTGGACGAAAGCCTGACTGGAACACATCAAAACAGTCATTTAAATGCAAGAAATTACTCAACTGTTGAAAAACAACTTTTTCAATGATTTTACCTAGAAATGGGAGGTTTGATATGGGCCTGTAATTGTTCATTACTGAAGCATCTAGATTATTCTTTTTTAAGAGCGGTTTAATGACTGCAGTTTTCAGGGCCTGTGGAAAAATACCTGAGTGAAGAGATTTGTTTACTATATGAAGTAGATCTGAGGCCATGCAAGGCAAAACATCTTTGAAAAATCCTGTTGGAATAATATCAAGGCAGCAGGAGGAGGATTTCAGAAGTTGAATAATGTCCTCTAGGTTTTTATCATTAATCTGATGGAATTGTGTCATGATGTCTGAATTGATGTTAAGTGGAGATAGGGACAACACATTTGCTGTTCCTGATGCAGAGGCACTGACTGCTTGTCTGATTTTCTGAATTTTGTCAGTGAAAAAGGAGGCAAAATCATTGCACGCCCTGGTGGATAGAAATTCAGAGGCTACTGACACTGGGGGGTTAGTTAGTCTGTCGACGGTAGCAAACAAGGCACGTGCGTTGTTTTTGTTTTTGGTAATGATGTCAGAGAAGAACGATTGTCGTGCGTTTTTCAATTCCAAATTATAGAGGCCAAGTCTCTCTTTATAGATTTCAAAGTGAACCTGGAGATTTGTTTTTCGCCACCTGCGTTCAGCTTTTCGACATTCTCTTTTTTCTGTTTTCACGGTCATGGCCTTTCTCCATGGAGATATTTTCTTGCCAGACACTTCCTTTACCTTAGTTGGAGCAATGGCATCTATAACATTTTTAATTTTTGAATTAAAATGATCTACTAGCTCATTTACTGAGATGTTGGCAGGGGCAAGTGTGGAAGAGAAATTCTGAGTAAACATTTCCCTAGTGTTTTCAGTTAAATATCGCTTTGTGGTTACCTCTTTTTGAACATTTTTGTGAACAGAAATAGAGCTCTCAAAGAAAACACAGGAATGGTCAGAGAGTGCAACATCAGTCACCACAACCTTAGAGATATTCAGACCCTTTGAGATAATTAAGTCCAGAGTGTGCCCCTTATTGTGCGTGGGCTCCGTCACATGCTGAGTCAGTCCATAGCTATCAAGAACACAAAACAGTTCTTTAGCCCCTCTGTCCTGGGGGTTGTCAACATGGATGTTAAAATCACCAACAATGACTAGACGGTCAAAGTCAATACACACTATAGACAGCAGTTCAGTAAAGTCATCAAAAAAGCTTGCACAGTATTTGGGTGGTCTATAGATATTTAGGAACAGAGCTCGAGAGGAGCATTTCAGCCGGAGGGCCACATATTCAAAAGAATCAAAGTTTCCATAAGATGTCTTCCTGCATTGAAGGGCATCATTGAACAGAATAGCAACTCCACCCCCTTTCTTATGCATTCTTTCCTGACTCATAAAACTAAAGTTGGGAGGGGTTGATTCGATAAGAACAGCTGCACTGTTATTTTGTTCAATCCAAGTTTCTGTTAAAAACATAAAATCGAGATTGTGCTCAGTGATAAAATCATTGATTAAAAATGTTTTTCCTGCCAAAGACCTGACATTTAATAAAGCTAGTTTAAGTTTGTTAAACACACTATCAGTCATGTTTTTTGTAACAAGCTGTGGCTGACATGGAATCACTGCTAAATTAGATACACTCACACAAACGTTTGAGCGCTTCCTGTTTCTATGATTCACCGCTCTTAATCTATTACCTATCAACACAGATATCGGCAAAGCTACTGGCAGGCAGGGCCCCGACATGTCCTTGAAAGAGTTGAGAGTGCCATACGCCCTTGAGCCTGGACCCATCACATATCAGTAAGAGTTTGTTGTGTTTTGTACACACACATCCTTATCAGGCTTCGGAGACTGCAGAAGCCCCCTCGAAGGGAGGGGAGGTGGTCGACGTAGGCACGGTGATGGAGACGGGCTAGATGGTGCGGGGGTAGAGGACATACTGCCAGGGGGGGGAGGTGGTTGACGTAGGCGCGGTGATGAGGACGGGGGAGATGGTGCGCGTCTCCGCGGTGATTTTGGTGGGCGTCGTTGAGGAGCGGGGGTAAAGGACATGGTGCCAGCCCTGCGTATCGCCTTCGTTTGGTCTTTGAACTCCAGGAAGGAATCGGTGCCAACCCTCTGTATCTCCTTTGTGTGTTCATCGATCTCCAGGAGGGTGGGCGAGGGTGAAAGGGTGAACGGAGTATCCTCAAAGGCGTTGACAGGGGGGGGGGGGCAGTGGAGACTCCTCCATGTGTCTCATATGTCTCCCATAATCAGAACATTCCTCAGGCGGGTGCAGTGATAATTCTTCAGGGTTTTCTGCGTGATGTGTTGTGTCTTTCTCGTGTTTTGATTCCTCCTGCCGCTTGTCCTTGGCAGAGGGAACAGATTGATGACGCAGGCAGTTGAATATGTTAGAGATAAACAATTTCACTCCTGACTTGTTCAGGCAAACTCCATTTGCCTTGAAAAGATGTCTGCGATCCCAGAAAAAGTTAAAATTGTCAATAAAATGAACAGAATGGTCAGTACAGGCCGTTGAAAGCCAGGTGTTCAGTGCAAACAATCTGCTGAATCTCTCCACTCCTCTTCTGACTGGCGGTAGAGGGCCACTGATGAACACCTCTGCATTTAGAGAGCTGGCAGTTTCCAACAAACATTTAAAGTCTTCTTTCAGCACTTCTGACTGTTGTTTCACAACATCATTTGTTCCAATGTGCAGTACCACATTCTTCACAGTCGGATGTTCAGCCCCAATATGCAGGATCTTCTCAGCCAAGTCAGAGACCACATCCTTGGGAAAACAGAGTACTTTGGTGTTGTTCTTATTACACAGACCTTTTACATCTCTTACAGCAGAGTCACCCACAATCAGAGTTTCAGGCCCAGTCGTTAGCTTTCCCTCTAGCCTTTTACTTTTAGAGTAGCTATTGGTCCTTACCCTGCTGCGTGAAGAGGACAGGTTATCCAGGTCATCAGATCTCCGGTTCTCGGTCAGCGGAGCGTATCTGTTCTGGATTGGCACACTTGGTGGTTTAGGATTGTTTGTAATTCTCCCTTTAGCAGCTGTCCACGGCTGTTTCCTAGTATGAATAGGGGTTGAAGAGGCGCTCTTCCTGGGTGATAACAATGCAGGCCAGCCGGTCGCATCACAGATTTCGGAGCTCTGGGCTCTGCCTGTTATCCGTCCTCCCAAATCCCATGGAAGTGATTTACTCTTAGGCTTTGCACCCAGAGAGTTCCAGGGAGGACTACCACTTGTAGATTTATTACCCGGTACACAGCCCTCCTGTTCCTTGGAATCTTTGTAGCTGCTAACTAGCTGTGAGTTAGCATACCCTTCTCCATTACTTTGCAACACTGGTAAAGTCGTGTCATTCCCACGACATAGTCCATTCACTTCCACGTTAACTTCCAACCGTTGCATTTTCATTTCCAATACAGCCATCTTCTCTATAAGTTTCTGGAAGTCATCTGTAGAGAACGGAGGCATTTTGCTACCAACTAGCTTAAGCTAAATAGCAGTAGCCTACCAGGCTTTAGCTGTTGCTAGGCCACGCTATTGTAAGACTGACGTCGTCGTAAAAATGTTGAAATATGGCTGAAACCCTCCGTCTATTTACGAAGATGAACTGTCCCAGTGATAAGTTAATGTCCAGGAGCCGCTGCTCGAAGTTTTCAGAGAATAAGAATAGGAAAATCAGCATAAAAAGTAAGCAGAGGCAAGAGCAAGCAGAAAAGCGTCTGCACTGTAAGAAAGATAAGCAAGAAGGCTTGGAGGCTTGGAGGCTTGAGAGCTTGAGAGCTTGAGAGCTTGAAGGCTTGAGAGCTTGGAGGCTTGAAGGCTTAGAGGCTTGAGAGCTTAGGGGAAGTTTTCTGAGGCCCAAGCCCTGGGCTCTTTTAGACGGCTTTTTAGGACATTTGAGTTGTGAACCTTTTGTATTTTGACTTGGTGTCTTTGTTATTTTTTAAGGATTCTTGTAATCCTTTATTTTTGTTAAAACCTTAATAAAACCGGTTTGTACTTTGTACATTTTGACCCAACTCCTGGTCGCTCTCGTTGTCTCTGAAGGTATCTGCTTGGTCTCAGAGTGAGGTAAGAACACCCTTCCTTGGAAAAGGCTGACATTAGTTGATGATTTGGATTTCAAATTGTTTAAGGGGAATAGAAACCCTGTTTAAGTTAAACTATAGTTTCACATTGGTCACTGTGGTTGATGTGGTTTTGATTGATGTTGAAATATGACATATGCTATGCTGATGGGGTGATGTCACTGCTGTGATATTCATATTTGACTCTGGCTGTGTTTGAAATTACTTTTGCATTGTTTTGATTGGTATAACTGGGGATCAAAGTTGGGGGTTAGGGATTGTGGGTCCTGAAGCTGCCCTAATTACCAAGGGGTCTCCCAACGACACAGGGTTTCCCCTCCAGGGGCAGTTTTGATACTGCTCTGGGGTTCTACCAGCCCACCAACCCCTACTACACTATACACTCCGTTTTTGCTATCCTAGCGGTCGGACATCCGTGGCTGGAGTGCCTAAAATAGGGATACGACGGGCAGCGTGGTGTTAGAGCCACGCTGTAAGCGCCCCCCTGAGCAGATTACGTTGATCGTGTAGATTCTGGGGGGTTTAGTCCTAAAAAGATTGGACGGCCGTTCACCGGAGCCTTATCAGCACCAGAGCCTTATCAGCACCGGAGCTCGGTATCGGAGACGGCCTAGATATTAATGTTGGTTGTATCAAAGTTAGATTCCTTTTCACCACTACTGGTCGTACATCTCAGCATAAATATACACTGTCAACATTCTAAGGGGGCATGAAGCGTCTCCCAGGAACAAAATGAACTTAACACAACAGTATTTCTGTAAACCTTCATTTGTCAAAACTTGGCCAAGCAACTGTTTGTTAACATACATAACAACGAGTGTTTGTATTTTCTATATCATTCTGTAGTGAAATGTTTTCACATTTTTTATTTAAACTCATAGGAATATGTGTTGTTCAAGCTTTAGGCTGCATTTGCCCAAGAATGATTAGACTTTATAGATGTTCTCTCTGAGTTGTGTTGTCCATAGGTATCTTGAAGTCCCATTCTAAATGACCAATACAGGATAACACTTTAAACCTCTTCAAAATGTTAGATTTGTATCACATAAGGTACTATTGATTTTTTATAAATGAATTACATTGTGAGATTTGTACTTTTCTCCGTGTCTTTATATTAAGTGTTAAACGAGTGAAGACGACCAAAGCTTATTCATGCTTATTCATTGCTAATACCTCAGCATCAAAGTGAAGAAAAGCGAACCAAACAAAGGTTTATTGTGCTCTTTTTCAAACAAACTAATATAACAGCTTACAATACATTATGTTCTCAAGCATTAAGTTATAGAAAATCAACAAACATATTATTTTTTGCATTATTTACCTTTAATAACTTAAGAGCCTTAACAAAAGAGCTAAATAAACTTAACTTAGTATCCTTTTTCAAATGTTTTTATCTTTACACAGCAGCCGAGGACATGAGGGACAATGTGAAACTGGGACATTTATAAATTGACCCACTAAAGTGTCTAACAGAGAACAGCTACACCATCTAGCGACAGATACCCCCCCATGACACATGCAGTTCAACACACTGACCAAACAGGACTCTGTGAGGCTGTGAGAGGAGCTTACCGGAACGTTCAGAATCCAGAGAAGAACTGTGCTTTGTTTCAACAACACATCAAACACAGCTGGGCTTTGCTTATATTATGGGGTATAGAGCACGAGTTACTGAACAACAGTATGGAGCAGGGTGTCCAAACATTTCTCACTGAGGGCCACATGCAGAAAAACATACAAAGGGCTGGGACCCTTTATGAAAAAAGAACAGCCTTCATCACAGCTCTCCATATTTTGTTATAAAAGCTCATTCCTTAAAACAGAAACCTTAGACTGCTTATAAAAAGGGGAAATAGGAAGGTTATATTTCAAGCTTGTTTTGTTAATAAGTTAATGGGCTTTTTTTATGAACTAAGATTTGTTAGAAAATGTTCTCAACTTTGATTGACTGGACCGGGACATTTACTAAGTGACCCAGGATCACACATTGTCTACAGCACGTTCGCTGAGGAGTCAGCCGACTGTCTGTGGATCTGTGGATGAGTGAAGCTTTAGAGATGTCTGCTGCCTGTGGTTCAGACTGTCTGCTCACTTCTGGGTGGAAGTTGAATTTGTCTGAAGATAGGCTAGAATCATTTGAGACATTTTATACAATTCTACCCAGGAAGAAATACACTCAAAACACTGAGTATTCATTTCACAAAACTTCACAACGATGGATTTCATTCTAGAATACACACTTTATTTATAGCCAGCTCATTATTAATAGGTTCACCGAGAGACAGAAAACAGCTGAGTGTGTTTTGTAGAGTAATGGAATTTGAACCTTTACTTGAAAATAGCTTGACTGATATAAGTGTCAGGAAGCAGAGTATAACAATTATTTATTATTGAAATTTGAAATGAAATGTTTATATAATATAGAAAAATGTCAGATTATCTTGTAAAACGCAAGAATAAAAGTCAATGAGCCATGTATCAGGTCATAATGATGATTGATTTATTTGTTGAAAAAGCAGTGTGCTCGGTGTGTGTGTGTGTGTGTGTGAGTGTGTGTGTGTGTGTGTGTGTGTGTGTGTGTGGGGGGGGGGTGCTCAGGGATAGCTGCAGCACTTGCAGGAGTCCCAGTAGATGAGGCCGACCTGGCAGTGTTGCAGGTACGTGTACCCCTGGAAGCACTGGAAGTAAGTCTTCTCATTAGTGGGGTTCTCATACAGGCCATCAGGACGTCCACGGCAGAATTCTGCAATAGGGTCTCTGGTGGTGGCGGGGGCCGGGGTGGTGGTGGGCTTTGAGGGGAAACCTGCAAAATCGGAAAGAAATGTCATAAACCAGGGGCGTCAAACACTTGTGTACTTACCGTGGAAATATTTAAAGACATTGAACAACGTGCAATATAATGTCAGTCAGCAGCTTCAGTTTGGTGGAACCCTGAGGGTCATGCACTGCCCCCACTGTTGTGTATTTTATATTTTATACATTTTCAAGTAACTTAACCTTCTGCCTAAACAGTTTCCACTTTAGTTTGTATTGTGGTGTTTCAGGTGTGGAAATTAGTGTAAAACCATTTCTAGATCTTGACAGGTTGTTTGGATCATAGAGTAAATACTATAGTTCACTTCCAGATACAGGGACTTCATGTTTTTGTACACTGTGATCTGTAAGCTGTAAGGCACATGTGCAAACGATCATCTGAGGCATACAATTGTTCACATTATACTTTTTTATCCGAAGGCGTTTTTTTAAATATTAAACCTTCACAGTGATGGATATGGCTTTGAGTGGGAGGAGCTTCAGTATTTACCCATTGACACCCTGAGGTGGTTGATGAGAGGGTAAGCTCCGTCTGAGCAGAAGGATCCACTGAAGTCATCCATGTCCAGAGTCCACACATGAGCCCCCCCCAGGTTTTTGGCAGTCATGTACTGGACCTACAGGACCACCGCATCAGTAACAGAGAACATTAAACTCAGATACAGGTCCAGCAAACAGACAAGGAAGTAAGTGCCCAGAAAAAACTGAACCGTTGACTTTAATTAAATGTATAATGTCAACTGATTTCACAAAACTGTATTAGGTCAGTTGAAAGCAATAATATTAAGTCAAATAATAAAAATAATATTGGAATATAATATAATATAATTTATTTCAACTAACCTAATACAGTTACGTGAAATTAGTTGACATAATACATTTAATTAAAGTCAACGTTTTAGTTTTTTCAGTGTAATAGAAGTTCTACTAGTTTGAGGGTCAGTTGTTAACTCTCCTCCACAAACCCTTCACTATATAACGCAAATACTTCACAAGAACATTTATCATTCATTTTCCCCAATGAGTTCAGAACTGCAGGACATAATGGGTAATAATGAGTTACCTTGGAAGAGAAGCTGCGCTTGTTGTCGTAGCCCAGCCAGGCACTGCCATAGGTGGCATAGGGGACCTGCTGCTCAGAGATCCACTCAACATTAGCACCGGGGGTGAAGGCACAGATCTGGTAATACATAAACATAAGGACAGAGATTACCATCTGTACTGAAAACATTTATCATTCTGATTCTATGTATTTGTACATAAGGGACCACAGTCATGTTGTTACGGTGGAGCATGAGTGTTAGTTCCTCCTCATTTGAGGGATATACCAGTATGTATACCAACAGTAGATTACAGATATATGGAAATGAGGCTTGATTGCCTTCTATTGAGTGATATTTGACATTTCATTAATTCATTCCTGAATGGGAACATATTGACTTTCAGCACATAGTCGACTAACATTAGGAGACAATCTACTTTATTGTCCACGTAAGGACATTTTCTCTGAACTCTGTCCTGGAGTTCCAACGAAGATACAAATTATATATTCTACTTAGTACACGATAAAAGACAATCAAATATTAACAAATGACTTATGTACATATACACAGCTTGCACATACACACAGAATGTACTGTTGTCATATATTCATCCTCATCTGTGAGAAACAGCATTTTGATCTCCCTTTCTTTATCACACAAACAGAAAGGTTGACAATAAAGTTGACTTTGCCTTTGACACAACTTCTGACAATGGTGACCTACTGTTCTACCCTCATGGCCAACATTTACAACTATATTACATTATATAGTGTTGAGCAGCTAAATGGACGAAGGCAGGAATGAGTGTGTTCTGCTCCTGGTGAATCTCCTGTCAGAGGTTAAAGCTGAGTTTAGGATGGGCAGTACCTCGTAGGAGGACCAGAATCCGGCGGTGCGAGTGTAGGGTCCGGCGTCTGCGGGGCCGTTGGACGGGGCCCCCAGGCCGGTGGCCCCGGTGCTCAGACGGTAGGTGCGTCCGTAGGTGGGGAAACCCAACAGCAGCTTCTCAGCTGGGGCCCCTTTCACCAGCCAATGAGATATGGAAGCGTTCTAACACAAAGGACAGAGGAGATCAATAATTCAGCAGGAAACTCAACTCAAAGTATTCATATCAACATTGGACCAGACTACTCCCTGGAATGAGAAGTGTTCAGTATTTCTTGTCCAACAGTAGATATCCACAGTGATGATTCAGCTCCTTATTAAAGTCAAAAGTATAGCAGCTAGAAAGGCAGATGTCTTCCTCAGGATTGGGTGGAGACCAAATCAGAGCCAATCTGGGAGCGCGTCTAAATAAACGCTCATGGTGCTCTGTCTTTAACATGCTTTACATTATAGCAAGGCTCATTGTCACAAGTGGAAAAGGCTTTGTGTAATCCTATTAAGCATATACACCTTAAATGTAGTTCTTATAAGTCAGATAAAACCTCTTCAACTGCATTTTGGACCATTTTACGACAAAAGTCCAGCCAAACCAACGGAGAGAATAATATCACAGAGTATGTGTAGAGTGCAGCTGTCTGTCTGTTATGCGTCTTTGTGTGTTTCTTACGATGTTGTGATGAATGTGTGTGCCGGAGTCCATGGAGCTGCCGTACAGGGGGCTGTTTTGTCCGGTCACTGCCTCCCAGTGCCCGTGGTAGTCATAGGTCATGACATTGATGAAGTCAAGGTGACTGTTGATTTAAAAATCAGAAGTAGAAGGAGTTTTACAGTTGGGGAAGGACATAGTTGAAAGAGCATGAAGAGTATTTTGTTTAACAGCACTGAAAAAACTGAAATATTGACTTAAATAAATATATGATGTCAAGCAATTTCACACAACTGCAAGAAATAATATTAAGTTGAACCTAATCTTCTTTATTTTAACTTGAAATGATTGCTCTCAACTAACCTAATACAGTTATGAGAAATCTGTTGACATAATACATTTAATTAAAGTCAATGTATCCGTTTCAGTGAATAAAGAGTCAATTATTTCTATAAACAGATACAAGTCCAATGATCAATGTCCTCCCTATCAGTGAATACTAGTCTCCTGTTCAATTCTTCTCATATTTCTATTCCAAACCAAACCCCCCCAGAAAGTGTTCTGCTCCAGATATCCAAACAGAACTATTGAGGATACTATACATTTCTAAACTCCATTGAAGTGAAACTCACAGTGCGATCTTCTGGACCTCGTAGGCTCGGTCGATGTTGGGCCTGAAGGCAGCCACGTTGGCCGTCAGCAGCAGCGGGGTCTTCCTGTTCTCCCTAGCATCGTCCTCAAAGGCCTTGGCCAGCTCCTGCAGGCAGAACCAATAGAACCTCAGATACACATCGTCTACTGCAGCACCACAGGTGTACATGAAGACATTTCTATCATCTATTTGTTGTTTAGACACTCCAAAACGAATGCATGAAAGAGGTGTACAACTTGTATTCCATGTACCATGATTTTAGCCTTGCTAGCGGTGTGTCTCTTTGATAGGGATATCAGTCGGATGCTCAGGTATCCATTCTGGTATACACTACAACGCCTCAAAAACTCAAGATACTCAAGTTGTTACTTAGGTTTATGACCAGAGACATGCAAACATTCCCATTAGGTTCAGCTATTACCTGTGTTAATTAGTACATGTTAGAATGCTAAAATGCTTAACTATGATGGTGAATACATTTTAACCACTTAGTGTCAGTGATTGTTAACATCATGAACCTTAGCCTTTAGCTTCACATCCACTGTGTCCATGTAGCGCTTCACACAGCCACTACACAAGTCTTGTTATCATGTTCATTAGTTTGTAAGGAGGTTTAAAATAACTCAAAACTCAATCATATTTATAATTTACTCAAAAGAGGACATATTGTGCTCATCTTCAGGTGTATATCAGTATGTAGTGTCTCTACTGTGACATGTCTCCATGCTTTAAAGGGGACCTATCATGCAAAATGCCCTTTTGATGTCTTGTATACATAACTATGTGTCCCCGGTGTGTCAGGACACTCACGCAGCGTCAGAAAATAAAACCCTCTCTCTTTTCCTCCGAACCCAAATCTCTAAAAACGGGGAACAACGGAGCTGATCCAGATTTGCGTCCGATATGACGTAATATCTGAAATGTGGACCCACGGCCCAATCAGAAACGTACTATGGTCGGTGTTTACATTAGCATCGCTAACACTCAGAGCTAACCTGTACTGGAGAGCATGTGTGTGAAGAAGCAGGAAATACAAAGGAACTCACCTTGTGGTATAACCGGCAAGAGAGAAAGCCTTTGAGCTCCAAACTGTTTCAGAGAGAATCCTTGATAATCCATGATATGGCGTTTCATCACGGCAGCATTTAGTTTAGACAGTAGCTGCCGGGTCCCGCATGAGCTCAGACCCATCCTCTTTTATTTTTAATCAATTATTTTTATTTTTAAAAGCTTTATACCCAGAATCAGCACTTTAGAAACAGGAAGTGAAATAGAGGGATATGAGGCATGGCTAACACTTCATAGGCATGTTTTTTATATATTTGTATATATCTGAGACCTATGCTATTGCCTAAAGATAGCATGATGATAGCATGATACTGTCTGTGCTGCAGCACCTATTTTCACCCTCTGTCTGAAACCAGAGCCCAGTCTGCACTGATTGGTTAGCTGGCCGGCTCTGTTGTGATTGGTCAACAGTTCATAGATGTAACGCCGCTTAGCATATCATGTACAATGTGTTGGTGAAGGTAGGGGGGCAGTTTGTGTGGGAGACAAAACTCCCTATGGAGGGAACACAGGGATTTTAGTCTTTGCAGGCCATTGACATGCACAAAAACCTATAGAACACACTACCAGAGAGGGAAACCCCAAAAAGCAGAATAGGGCCGCTAGTATGGAGCTATAAGCTGCATACAATTCATAATGTTCCCTCTGATGGAAGAGAATGACCTCTTAGAGTGAGACCAAAGGCCAAATGTACCACACAGTGAATGATGAACAGTATCACATGCTCACCGACACCAGCAGGGTGAACCTCTCCTTGTCCTGCTCCTCGCTGCCCTTGTGTCCCGGGTACTCCCAGGCCAGGTTCAGCCCGTCAAAGTTGTTGGTGCGCAGGTAACTGATGACAGACTTGATGAAAGTTGCACGGCTCTCAATCTTGGCAACCATGGCGATGAATCTGTTGGGATGTATAAAACGATGCTGCAATTTACATTCTGGTGACACAGCAGCCGAGGAGGTGTCCAACTCCAACCTTCTGAATATCCAGGACATTTTGGAAGAATAGGGTCATATTTGCACTTACGGGCTGATTCCATTGACGGTGCCTCCCACTGACAGCAGGGTCTTCAGCACAGGATTACTAACAGCAGAGAGAGGGCAAAGTTATATTGATGATAGAAACATTCACAACTTGACTAGTTGAATCTATCAGATGTAATATTGCAATAACATGTGTATTGTAGCTAGGAGTGTATTTTTGGTTATTGGTTTACGGTTCCTTTTGAACACATCACACTTACTACAACATCTCATTTGTAAACTGTTTATTCAGTCGCTTCAACGTTATACAGAGTCCTGAGATCATTGCTGGACTTGCTACACATCCATTAAAAGATTTCAGCTGATCCAGGATATGGCTGGCTTTGAATGAACAGAAGAGCATTCCAGGCGGAAAACGTTCTGGTCTAAATATTGTTATAAACAGGGCTGCACATAACTGGTAAGATGACAGAGACTTTCGATCCAAACCCAGCTGTTGACTTGTGGATGCAAGCAGCTAATCACAGACTCAACCAGAGAGAAAGAAGTAGGCCTACATAATCAGCTACCATGTCTGACAGAGAGGAAGACAGTGAGGAGAACAGTCAGGAGGGTAGTGATGACAGCTTGTAGGATTACTGGTCGTGCTAATGTTGTCTTGTGTTCGCCTCTGCATGTGTGTTCTGTGTTCACCTCTGCAAGTGTGTTCTGTGTTCACCTCTGCATGTGTGTTCTGTGTTCACCTCTGCATGTGTGTTCAGTGCCGTGTGTCTGGCAAATAAAGTCAAGACCCCTCTCAAAAGTTACGGTTTATTTCACTTTAAGGATGAGCACCAAGCAACATCTCCAGGTGCTCCTTTGAGAACCAGGGCAAAAAAGTGATGTGCACCCCTGGTTATAAAATGGTTTCTACCCATCCAATTGTCTGTCTTGCTTTGGCTTGAAAAAGATTATTAAAAGACATTACATATCACTTGATAGATGCTTTAACCAAAGCGACTTACATGCTCCCCACAGGAGCAGTTTGGGGTGAAGAGTCTGGCCCTGAGCTGACTGCAGTGATTCAGTGCCCTCCTGATCCTCAGACCTTTCCCCCCTCACATGTCTACTCACACATTCTTGAGCCGGTTGAGGCCGGTGAACTGCTGCTCGTCGTTCCACTCGATGGGGGTGATCTGGTTGAAGCTGTTGATGGTGGACAGGGCGTAGATGACGTGCGTGCACAGGAAGGGGTCGATGTTGTCCGAGGTGAATTTGCCGTTGCTGGGCCTGTACTGGGCCCAGTTGGTCATGTGACACACCAGCCTGCTGGAGGTGGCTGAGGGGAGACGGGGGGTGAGTTGATTGCATCTGTGTTTGTTCTGAAACTTTGATCAAACTGTGAAGAAAAGTCTCTGCCTGTACTGAACTAATGCTTACCGGTGTGCAGTACGAGCAGGGCGCCCAGAGCTGCAGGAACACAGAGAACAGGAAGAGGACACTGGGGTTAGAGGCATGGGAGGTATAGAGTAAATACATCGCTTTTAATTCATGAACAAAATGGGTGCAAAACAACAACTAAAGTACCTGCAAGAAAAATAATAAATATATTCCACAGGTCATTTTGAACAACATCCGACTATTCAATGTCTTTGTTACTGAGAGTGCAAATCTAACATCCTATTGTGTTATGTGACCCATTTAATTGTAATTCTTAATATCATATTTTTGCAAGATTTTAACTTTGAATATTGCTTAAATAAATACTACAATTATTGCATATTAAAAACAGAGAGCACGGACACATTCATAACACAGATACATGAATTGATGATGGTACAAAGAAATAACTATCAAATTAGATTTGTGTTGCTTAATGTTCAAACTGTTTGGTGTAGTGTTTACATGTTTTAATTGTGTACTAAGTTGAATGTGCATGCCTCAGGTCAGTGAATGTGAGAGTGAATGATTGATATCAGGAGATTTACATAATGTAAACAATATGTTTCTTAGAGTTATTGCCATCTTGGTATTCTGTACTGTATGTGAGGGTCAGTGCGACATAACTGGTATTTCACATAAGAAATGAAAGAAGTGGATGGTGTTTACCTGTGAGGAGTCTCATTTCGATCCAGTCAGTGTTCTTCTGCAGCAGCGAACCTGTGAGGATCATACAACATTAAGATGATGATCAAATACAAATACCATGCAGCCCCTGCTAGAAACAATAAGTATGTTAACTCCTGGCAACTTTACAGACATTTCAACATCTATCCAATTGTATATGCTAAACATTCTATTTGATATTTCATCAAATCCTGCTTCAGCTAATAATAATAATTGCAGTAACACTTTTTAGAAAATCGCATATTTTTCATTTGCATATTAGGCAGCTGATAGTCGTTACCTTTCGTCGAGAGAAACCGAAGCAGAGTCTACAGCTCGATGGACTCAGGTCAGATATTTATAATTTACTCATTAATAACTAATAGCTGCATGGTAGCAAAGTGCAGCTGATAAGGCACAGGTTGTCTCATATACATCATTTCCCCACTTCCAGGAAGGACATGTAAGAAAGAGACCTGCTGGGAAATGAGCTATCAGTACATTCCTTCATCTCAGCTACAGGGGTGAAAGGTGCAATCAGTGTACATTTACAAGAATACGTTAAAGGTAATAATCATCACTAATAACGGAATGGTTAATGTAGTAAATGAACCCGCACAGGAAGTGGATCTTGCACCTTCCTGCTGGGATCGGGTCTGTTTCCTGTGTGCAAGTCCTGGGTCAGGACAGTCTTTGTTTGCCGTCTGTTATCAGTGTTCGGTTTTTGGAATAGAAGAGATCCAGGTTCAACCTAGTTTAATACCAGACTGTAAGCAGAGGGGAACTTCCACCACATTGTCTGCCATCTCCAAAGCTGTGTCATATTTATTCTGCATTGCATCTTTTAAGCTATCAAAGCAATCACCAACCCAGACTGAGTGCTCTGGGTTTGGTTCAGTGTGTGGACAGGGTTTCTGGGATAGAGTGCAACCGATGAGGCTTTGGGGAATATCAATTAGCTTTAGTGTAACTTATTCAAACACACACACACACCATTTTAAACAATAAGGTGTTCAGTCAGTTGGTCATTTGAAATGGACTGTGATCCACAGCCAACAAGAGATGTGAGTATTAACGAGTCAGTTGTATAATACATTCTGTATAATTTTACTTCATTGAATTTAAGCCCCATCAAATATGTATTTTCATTTGACCTTCAGCTGTAAATATTGACTCCTCTCTAATCTGTGTTATTGAACACATTTTTCTTTCCCAAGATAATATTCAACTGGTGTGACTTGAGTGGGTCACTAACATGAAAATAGTTATTTGTTACTCGTTGTTGTTGTTCTGTGGTATGGGCCTCCTTAAGAGGTGCCTTCAAGCTTACCGGTTACATACCGTAACACAACAACTGTGAACGTAGTAAATACACAAGTTACTCAAGTACAATCCCAAGGTGTTTATTTGACATCTTATTTACAAGTACCCCCCCTCCCTCACATTTTCTTTCAATCACAATTGTGAAAAGGCCCAAAGGCAACAATATCCAGTGCACTCAGCCACCGACAGTGAGTGAGAGACCCTCCGTCCAACATCCAGAGAGCGCCCCCCGACATGGTGAATGACTCTATGGCTCTTCACTGAATACTAAAGGCATGGTGAAAACACTTTGTACAGAGTTAAACACAAACACACAGAAAACAGGACATCATTCACAGGTTCTCAGACACCTGAGCCGAAGCAGAGGGAGCAGCTGAGACTCAGCATGAGGGGCAAGGGTGGGGTTTAATCCTGGGTGAGACCATGCAGGGTTCCAAGGAGGACCAACTGTAGCTGCCAGCAAACCCAGAATACATATTCAGACCAGATTGTAGGCCCAGAGGTGGACCAAATATCAGCACACACATACATTGGTCTAATCCAGATTTAAACCTGAGTTTTGCAATAATAATGATGGCTGTCTACAGTTAAAAGTCTACAAAGTGTATTTGGAGTGTCCTGTATCTAAACTAATATAAATTAAATGATCTTGTAGGAGCAAAAGTATGAAACATGTTTAAAAAATGACATTTTCCTGACAAAATAAAGCACATCAATCAAGTAGTCTGTCATTGACCACTTGCAAACATAACATGTAATACTGAGGTAACACATAAAGGACATACACAAGATGGAAGTTCCTTTCATTTCCCATCCAGAGTTAATGGGTTAAAGAGAACCTTCTCATTTGAAATCAGAGCAGGTTCTAACAATGATGCTGGTATTTAAAGAGAGTGAGAACAGCGATGCAGAGCAGCTTGAGAATCTGTACATTAGGGTCCATCCTGAGATTCACCAACTGGTGCTTTGGTTCTGCAGCCTTCACCCTGAAACACTCACCGCTTCTTCCAGACCTCTCAACATCAGTCTAATGGCGCATTTCCACCATGGCGCGGGGGGCGGTTTAAGCGTGCCGTGCCGGGCCCGTTTTTGGTTGCGTTTCCACTTGGCCTAGTTCCGGCCCGGGGCTAATTTTTCACCTTTTTTCTGGCCCGACAAAATTGTGGTTCTATCGGGGCAACAACCAGGCTGAGTCAGGCTGAGTATGCTAAACTATAAGAATCGCTGGCAAGGGGGCTACAACTACAACAAGATGAACATATTTGACCGTGAATTAATTGTAATACACGTTTCAAAATGATGCCGAAGTAACAACATACTGATACCGGTTAGTACAAACCATGAATTAATGCTTTGACAAGTCTGCAGACAGACGGCAGGCGAAACACCCCTTTAAAATGCGTGTTTTCTAAATGGAGCTTGGCTAAGCTAACGTTATATATGCTCCGACCGTCCACACTCACAACAACGGCCTATACAGACATAAATAAACCAGCGACTGTATTCACCATGACACAGGCAGTCTGTGGTTTGTACTTGTTTAACTTTTGTCTAGTTTATGAACAGATATGAGGAGCTGTGAGCTCTGAGTGCTAACAGCTAACGGCTGATGCTGGTTTTGTGTTTCGCATTGAAGATGACGTCACGGCTCCACCTACACTGCGTTACTATAGTTACTGCCCCAGCTACTAAACTGTAATGGATACGCAGCATTAAAGTGAGCCGGGCCTAACAAGGCCTAACAAAACCGTACTAAGTCGAGCGAGGCCTGCGGTGGAAATGCGCCATTAGTGAATAGAGCTTGAGCTAATGGCCACTGGAACACATGGGATGCAGCTAAAGGTCAGTAAGGGAACCATAGGGCTCACAAATTAAACATGAACCTTAATTAAATGTATTATGTCTACAGATTTCACATAACTGTATTAGGTTAGTTGAAAGCAATAATATTAAGTTAAACCTAATATGTTTTATTTAAACGTAATCTGTTGACATAATACATTTAATTCAAGTCAACGTTTCAGGTTCTTCAGTGCAGACTTCGTAAAGATTTGAGATGGACTGAGCTTCTGAACATATGGGTATTATAGAATACATCATTTAAAGACAGAGTGTGTTTTTGGCAGAAAGTACAGAAAACAAGAACTGTATATTCTGGTTGACGACACTCTAAACCTGTAACCATTCAACCAATGAGTATTCGACTGTTGACAGCAAACAGTTTAGACAGTTCTGATCAATCAACCAAAACATTAAGGCAACAGCAGGAGACAGAAATGTTTAAACCTGTCTTTGACATGCTGAACAGACAGGTGTGTACAGAGGAACCCTACACACACATCCTTCCTGTAAACTGTAGTGAACCAGACAAGTGCTGATAGAGCTGACAGGATTACAATGAGCAGGATGTATGACACTGTTTCCTGCACAAAACCCAACACACACTTCACAGAGCGTGGCACATTGTCGTCAGAATCATTCAAAAACAATGCAGGCACAAATAATCAAACAGGACATGAAAGCTCCCTTCAACCATCCAAATGAGCTTCCCCCAAAATGAGAGATAACACATAGAAAAATGTAAACATTCATTTGGACAGTTGACATATTTCTGTAGCTTGCTATAATTACAGCTGAGACAAAACACAAATAAGCATACAGACATTAGCAGGAGCTGAAAACCAACAGTAAAAAGTTCTTCAGTGCTTCAATGCCTGTCTGTGTTCACACTGAGAGCAACCAGCAGGAAGGCGGGTCAAACAGCTGCTCTCTGACAGCTGTGGGGACGTCCATCCACTAAACTCACACACCCCCATATCAATGTTTTGAAAGTGTGCCCAGTGTGGGCTGTGTTAGCTCTTAGGTCGCTGTGTTTTAGTCAGCAAATGAAAAAAAGGTCCCTCAGGATTTTGTGATCTTGTTCAGTGATAAATGTACAAATCTCATTTAGTATGTTTGGTTACTAATTGGCTTCTGAGGTTTATTTATGTGAATAACGGTTTCATTTTCTGTACAAAAAAAAGCACATTACGTTAATAAATCCAGAAGTATTTAAATAATTGTTTTATTGTTATGAAAGTCATGTATTTTAGTTTCCTGTTTCCTGTTTTAATCAAAAAACGTTCCACACCAACTTGATGATTCTGTCGTTGTCAAGGGGATTATCCAAGACTGAAAATCGTTTCAAATGTGCAGTTGTGTTTTTATTCAGGGCCCAGTAGCACGTCCTCCTCCCTAACAATCAGTGAGGAGCTTAGTCTTTGAGATGCAGAGCTGCTCTCACACTCAGCCGGGGAGAGCAGAGCCTGCTGTACGGAGCTGCTCTCAGTGTGAACAGGCAGCATCACACTGTCTCTATGTACAGGTATACACATTATTCATGAACCATTTACACCTGTGTCTCTCCGGCTACACTTTGGAGGACAGGTGTAAGAGACGGGTCAGCCCCAGATGTGATGGTAAGGCATGGTCTGACTGACACCGGAACACAGAAACACACTCACACCCACAACCCGGTCAACACACACACTCCTATTTAAAAAAAAAAGAAGAATACTGAAACCACTCCTTTCTCCCCCAGCCCTCCAATCCCTTCAGTACCTTACTCTTCTACCAGAAACCACCCCCCCCCCCCCCCTCCCCCCCCCCCAAAGCACAGACTGAGCTTTAGTTTCAAGCCATCAAAAGGAAACAGTCCCTGATTGGCTGAGATCACAGGCCGGACAACGACACAAGAGTGAGAAGAACCGAGCCGCTGAGCAGGAGGAGAGGGAGACGGGGCAGGGTGGGGGGGGCATCGTTCTGCACCATCATACCAGTTCCTGTGAGGGGCAGAGGGCAAGGGGCAGTTTAACAGGTTGATATATTCATATTTCCAGTATCAGTACATCTTCAGCTTCAAATATGTCCCTGTCTGTTTGTAACTGGTGGTATAAAAAAAATCAAAAAGCAAAAGGTGGCATCAGATGTCTGGTAAGGTAGGTCCACATAAATGGTTCATGCTTTTGTTTGTTTGACAACATTTCCATTTCCAAAAAGGGGTTCTGCAGGAAAGTGTAAATAATCTACAAAGTATTCTATCAGAAACATATGTGCTCCTTTTGACCTTCTTTAGTCATCCAAGGTCTTCTATCACCAAGGAACATGAGCATGATAAACTCTCACTGCCCCTTTCCAGATACTGCTGACATGTTTATGATCAACATCATAGATCTCCTAATGCTCCTATCTGGATGATAACACGGCCTTGGATGAATAGCTCTTCTGTTTCTATGCTTACTTCCTGTTGAAGCACTGCCTACAACCCTCAAGTCTCATTAGATGTCTTCCCATTACATCAGTTTACTTCTAACTTCACTTTCATCATCATGTCAGACTTTTATTTCCAATGTGCAGATTGAACAGTAGAAGTACCAGAGTGTAGGAATACTCTGTTACAGTTAAAGTCCTACATTCAAAATGTTCCTCAAGTGAAAGTAGAAAAGTATTATCATCAAAATATAGTGAAAGTACCAAACGCTGTGCAAATTGGCTAAATTCAGAATAATATCTATGATATGTTTTATAATGATTGATCATGAAAGTGTTCTCAAAGCTGGTAAAGGTGCAGCTAGTTTGAATGACTTTGTATACTGCAGGGTAGCTGGTGGATTTACTCCAGGTGGAACTAAAGTCTGATTCAACACTTAATTATATTTCACATCATTCATCCACATCTGTGAAGTAACTAAAGGTATTAAATACATTTAGTGGAGGAAAAGTACCGCTACACGCTTAACCTCTGAATTTTAGTGGAGTAGTAGAAGTACAAAGTTGTAAAAAATGTAAATACTCAAGTAAAGTACAGGTCTCTCAAAATGGTACAGTACTTGAGTAAATATACTAAGTGACTTTACACCACTGGTCACCAATCAAAGCAAACTGTTGTCTTTAATATCTGAAGATCATTCACCATCATATTACATAATAGTGTTACATAAGAAGTCAGTACACTAGCATAAAACCACTGCAGAGAACTAGAGAATGCAATTCCTGAAGAAATTGCTAGTGGGAATGCTTTATGCTGGAAATCTGACGCTAAACTGCTATGCTGAAATGTAATGTGTAAGAAGAAAGTGAATAATTTAGATTGAAAAGATACATGAACACCGTGGGCTTGAATGTGTGATGAGAGAAGAAAAGAAAGTGAAAAGGCTTGGAGAAGCAGCAGAATATTTGAACTGCAAACTTCTGAACTAACTTGATGGCGAATGATCTGTCGCCATGGCAACGGCATTTGATGACATCCCATAATATGCTTAGATGGCTGCATCGTTACCAAACCTGTGAAGTTTTGGGTTGTTTGGAGAATTTTCACTGAAGTTATGAGAAAACAGTGTTTTATTACTACTGACTTTTTCGGACCATTTATTTATTTATTTTGGTGACGATCCGTCCTCCATGCTGCTGCTCTGGTTCAAACGGCATCCACCAAACAATATGATTTATCTCGACCTCCCCAAAATAACCTAAATCTGACACGGTGTGAGATGTCTTTTTTAGCTGTTCTGTCGTCATTTCCTGCGATCTTCTTCATAAAGTCAGTCAGAATGAATGAATGGGCGTTTCTTTGACTATTTATAGGCAAATATGGGCGTTACGTGAAGCCCGCAAAAGCTGCACCGCATTTCGAGTCGGTTGTGATTTATAAAGGGAAACCGGCGTAGGAAGTGCTGTACGCACTTTCCTCGCCGGTACGCAATGTTTGGTGAATCGGAAAATGTCGGAAAATGTATGTACCTATTTTTTGGATTTCTACTACGTAAGCAACCTTCCCACGTGAATCCTACGCACAGCGTTATACATGAGGCCCCTGGTCATGTCAGGTGGAGTGATGACATCATCGTGTTCCATGACACAGGTGTTTATATTTGAACTAACGAGCTCTGTAGAGATCACAGGTTTCCATTGTTCTGAATGAGAGATGAACCTCTTACATGTGAACGTTTTGTGGAAGAACTGTAACAGATATCTGTGAAATTTCAAAACGTGAAGCATGTCAAGGAACTTGAGTATCTGAAGTGTAATTTTTGTGTAGTTTCGGGTTAATAATGTGGCCTTTTGGCAGTTTAACTAAAGGTGTGCTGCTACCGTGAGGAAATATCTGCCTGAAATTACAATGGGCTTTAATGGAGGCATGTTGAACGTTTTTGTCACTTCATGCCCTCAAGAAGCATTTTGTTGAATTATTTTTTGCTTAATTATGTGTCATTTTTCAAGCTACGAGATGTTTTCCTACGTTTGTCATGAAAAAGTATGTCTCAGGAATGTAGGGTTTGGGAATTATGGCAGTTTAAAAAAAATATGAAGGCAAATTTGAAGATTTCCTAACCTCTAGCTGTGACATCACCAGTGGCGTTTCTATATGTACAAAAGTGGTGGGGCACAAAACACTTAGATGTCTATAAGCTTCTGCAGTGAGGTTCATGGCTGGTGAGGCACTGGCACTGACTCTTCAGGTTTACAAATATTATATTTTGACCTAAATCAAAATATAATATTATTTTCAAAAGCTCTTTTTGTCTGATGCTTCGATTAATCTTAAACAGACAGTTCAACAGAAGGATACCCAAAAAATGTAATTGTATCATTTAATATTGAATTGTTCTCTCTTAGTAAGATCCCATTTTCAATAAAATTGCAGTCTTACCTTGACTTGAAGATGAAGTCCATTTGCCTATCCTTCTGGACAAACATCTCTATTACTTTTTTGTAAAAGTCCTCCTTATCTTCTTGTAGTTTCAAAAGTCTATCATAAATCTAATCTAATCAATAGATTTATGATTCGAAATTATAAAAGTAGGGTAGACATGTGGATATTATCCGGCTGAACAAAACGTACATTTATCTAACAGCTACGTTTCCCACAGATCTTATTTGGAGCTATTTTCTAAAATCCTATGGAGAAATCTCATTGCTTTTTTGTCGAGGGAAGCCATGCTCAGCTTACTTCCTGGTTTTAGGATGCGTCTCTCTCCTCCTCTTCACACACCACACTTTTCGCGGCACACGTACTTACAGCCAATCAGCTCTGAATTATGTGAGATGACGTATGGTGGGGATGGCAGCTCTATGCCCCTATGGTCATTATTTTGTTGCCACACACATTAAATAGGAAAATATTTTGAGCATGCGCAGTGTAGTTTTTACAGTCACCATTGACTTAGACAGTGAGAGGGAGGGGCATGATCAGGTTTTGTCCCACATGGCTCTAAACAGCTCAATAGGCACACACTGTAGACACTAATTAGAAGAACACAGACTAAAACAGCAATGTACAGACGAATCAGATGATTAAACATGATCTTAAAATATATATATATTTTTGTTTTGCATTTTTTGTAATCATTATTTTTAATATTTTCTGCTGACACTGGGACCTGCCCCTAATGACCAGTCGCCACTGGACATCACGCACTCTAGTTAATGTTAAAATCTGAAGAAAACCTCTTTAACAAGGTCTGAACAATGTTTAATGTCTCTAAAAGTAAGAATCAGATTTAAAAGTTCTTTTAGACGAATAATGTCAGAAAGATGTGTAACATTTTAAAGTTGGAATGAGGTTTCTGAGTGAAAGTATGAATGAACAGTTAGCAGTTGAAGTCGCTTGAAGATTTGTTGAAGTCTGAAGATTTCCTCCATTGACTTCAATGTTAAAAATGTGATGAATTATGGGATGTATCTCTGGAATTATGAAAGTTATGAATGAGAAAAGTAATAGCCATCGATTCCCGACCGAGCTGAACGTTTTGATGTTTGAACGGAGTTTGTTGAGCGATGTTCAATGCGGGACGAGAAGCGCGGCAAAATACCGGCGGAATAATAATAAACTTTTCGTGCGTAGAATAACAGATAGTGAAATAAAGGAATTCCTATGCTGAGGCTTAAGAGGGGTGTTTGATCTGGATATCATGATTCATGATTATTATTATTAAGCTTGTGTGTACTGTGCCACAGACAGTGTTTCTGTACGCTCCGTTCAGTAGGGTTCTACCAGTTTAAGGACTCAAGACCTTTTCCCCTCTGTGTATACTCACTCACACCCTCAGAGGAAGCTCTTCTGAGAGTGTCTCTAATGCTCACCTGAGTCCCGGGACACGATAATCTCATGTGCAGGGCCGTCCCCCCCTTCCCCCCAGGACCGGATCTCCAGCACCACGTAGCCGCCGTCGTCTTCGGACAGCGGCAGGTTCACGGAGGTCTTGCTCTGGTCCAGAACCTTCAGAGAGGTCTGGCCCTCATGTTTGTACAGAACCTGACACACACAGGGCCAAAGTTAGTTCAGACCTCAAGGTTAAACTCAAACTCATGTTACACTTAGCTTAAAAACATTCTCAGAATTCAAGAGCTGCTGACCGTGCTTTTAGTGATAACTATCCTGCATGTGCCCGTTTGTTCAGACATCAAAGCACCATTGATAAAGTGCTTATCTCCTATCACCTGCTGCAAAAGCTGCGACAAGGCGTATCTAAATGATGACTTCTCCTATCTCACATGAGCTGGATGGGAGATTACATTTATCAGGATCTGACACAACATCAGACAAACTTCATGAGGGTCATTATTATTGAACCTCTTCATGATCCCGTCATCCTTACAGCTGCATTTGTGTGAACTATGAATGATATTACATCATTCCAAAATACAAAACACAATGATCTCACTCTGAATGTTCCGGTTTAAAGCGGTTTATAGTGTTAATGTGTACATTAGCAAACAGTATACATCAGAGGTTTGTTCCATGTCAAGGCACAGGTTTTCATAATGAGATAGCAAGTTCAAATGAAATGTTGACTTTTCTACTTCCTGTGTTAATAGAGCTAATTATGAAATGTACAATGAGTGCAGTGATGACCTGCTGGCTTGGTACAAACGTACTTATGGTCGATTGACTTTACCAGGTGAACCTGAGTATTTAGGCACTCAAGATTCATGTCATATGTACAGTATAACAGGCAGTTGCACTGTACAATGACATTCTTATGCTCAGCTCTCCACACATAAACATTAAGAAACTATACATACAAAAAACATATAAGATAAAAACCAGCAAGAAAAGGAAAAAATATAAGCTGACATACATTAAAAAAATCCTGCATGATGTGTTGCATGATAAAACTCAAACTAAACTAGATATATATGTTTGAAGGACGTCAGGTCTCACTGCGGTCTCTCAGGTCCATATTCTGTGTGAGTGATGAGTCACACTTCAGGGGGACCATACTCACTTTGTAGCCCAGCACAGCTGACTCATTGTGCATGGCCTTCACATGATCCCACCTCAGCGTTACAGACGAGCTGTCAGTCTTCCATGACACGTTGCCTGGACGACGATTAGGAGCTGTACAAATAAATAAATAAAACATATTAGTTTGTGGCTGTCGTGTGAAGAACAATCACAAATGGTAAAACATTTCATAAATAAACGTACAAAATTGATTTTAATAACAAAAAAACTGGTATCTTGGTCTCGGCTGCTTTTGACTTTTACATTCAATATTTTTGTCATAAATCCAATCACCTTCTGGAAATTCAGTGCTAAATGACTGTAGCAGCAAAATATATAAACATTTCAATGGGTGTGTGTGTGTGTATGTGTGTGTGTGTGTGTGTGTGTATGTGTGTATGTGTGTGTGCATGTGTGTATGTGTGGATGTGTATATGTGTGCATGTGTGCATGTGTGCATGTGCGTATGTGCGTATGTGTGCATGTGAATCATCAGATCCTCCTTCGCACTCTCCAAGAACTTGGAGTTTCAGGCTCTGCACTTTCCCTCCTCACCTCATACCTCAAAGACCGTACCTACAGGGTGACTTGGAGAGGGCCGAGTCCGACCCTTGTCAATTAACTACAGGGGTCCCTCAGGGCTCTGCTCTTGGTCCCCTCCTCTTCTCCCTGTACACAAACTCGCTCGGATCTGTCATTAGCCCGCATGGTTTTTCTTACCACTGCTACGCTGACGACACCCAATTAATTATGTCCTTTCCCCGCTCAGAGACCCAGGTCGTCGCACGCATCTCTGCTTGTCTAGCTGACATCTCTCAGTGGATGTCTGCTCATCACCTCAAACTCAACCTTGACAAGACTGAACTGCTTTTCCTTCCGGGAAAAGATTGTCCCACTCTTGACCTGACAATCAACATCGGCACCTCTGTTGTTTCCCCAACTCAGACTGCAAGGAATCTGGGTGTGATCCTAGATAACAACCTGTCCTTCACTGCAAACATCACTGCTACAACCCGTTGCTGCAGATACACGCTTTACAACATCAGGAAGATACGTCCCCAGCTGACTCAGAAAGCCACGCAGGTTCTGGTCCAGGCTCTCGTCATCTCACGCCTAGACTACTGCAACTCCCTCCTGGCTGGTCTACCTGCATGTGCCATCCGACCTCTGCAGCTCATCCAGAATGCAGCGGCTCGTCTGGTCTTCAACCTTCCTAAATTCTCCCACACCACGCCGCTCCTCCGCTCCCTTCACTGGCTTCCGGTAACTGCTAGAATCCACTTCAAGACACTGGTACTTGCTTACCATGCTGCGAATGGATCTGGCCCTTCCTACATCCAGGACATGGTTAAACTGTACACCCCAGCACGTGCACTCCGCTCTGCATCAGCCAAACGACTCGCTGCACCCGCACTGCGAGGGGGACCCAAGTTCCCATCAGCAAAAACACGTGGGTTTGCTGTCCTGGCTCCAAGATGGTGGAATGAGCTCCCCATTGACATCAGGACAGCAGAAAGCTTACACATCTTCCGGCGCAGACTGAAAACTCATCTCTTTCGACTCCACTTCGAGCAATAGAACTATTAACAAAGCACTTATATACTAATAAAGGACTGGCTTACCTTAAGCCAGTTGAGTAGCACTTGAAATGTTTTTGCTCTATGAAACCTGATGTACTTAAATGATTCTGTTTTCTTCAAGGTTGTATCTTGTTGGTCGAACGCACTTATTGTAAGTCGCTTTGGATAAAAGCGTCAGCTAAATGCAATGTAATGTAATGTGTGTATGTGTGCATGTGTGTATGTGTGCATGTGTGTATGTGTGTATGTGTGCATGTGTGCATGTGTGCATGTGTGCATGTGTGTATGTGTGTATTTGTGTATGTGTGCATGTGTGCATGTGTGCATGTGTGCATGTGTGCATGTGTGTATGTGTGTATGTGTGTATGTGTGCATGTGTGTGTTTGTGTGTGTGTGTATGTGTGTATGTGTGTAAAGTGTATGTGTGTATGTGTGCATGTGTGTATGTATTTGCGTGTGTGTGCGTTCATTGATTTATGTCCTCTGTAAAATGTTGGAGTGAGTTTTTAATAGATTTGAATTGTGAATAGATATATTATTTACTAGCAAAGGTACATTAAGACCCAGACATATTGGAATAGGTATATGTAGAGATTGTTGTGACAGATCTATGTGACGTGGCTCCAGAGGAGTGGAGGCTGCTCTGAAAGAGATCAGGTCTAATCCTCCGGTTGCAGATGTTTGCAGATGTTACCTGCTCTCCTTCCTGAGAGGGACAATCCATCACTGCCAGCAGACTGCAGGGTTCATTTAACCTCCATGTATCAGTGTTAGACAGGGAGGAGGAGAGGACTCCTGTGTGTGTTTTGGTAACTGTATCTGTGTATATGGAGGCTAAATAATGACTAAACTACTGCACTTAAAAAACTGAAACGTTGACTATAATTAAATATTTGACAAATAGATAGAATGGGAGGGATGAAACCCTCTTTAATGGTCACACATGCAGAGCACACAGCACACAGTGACATGTGTTTTTAACCCATCCTAATACCAGGAGTCTAGTACTAGGAGCAGTGGGCAGCTATTGTACAGCGCCTGGGGAACATGGGAGTGAGGGGGGGAAGGGAGGTGTCCGGTGCCTTGCTCAAGGGCACCACGGCAGGGCAGGAGGTGAACTGGGACCTCTCCAAGTAGAAGTCCACACTCCATTTTTAAGTCTGTTCTGGGACTTGAACCGGCAACCCTACAGCTCACAGTCCAAGCCCCTACTGACTGAGCCACTGCAGAAACAGTTCAATTCATTTAGTCTGAAGAAAGGCGAACATGATACATCATGATCAGCAGCCTGATATGGTTTAGCTTTTTAATCTGAGCTAACACCATATCCACGGTGAATACTTTGTTGGAAGCAGCCTCAGTATGGTCCAAGTTTAACCCTTAACACTCATGTGAAAGACAGACATGAGTTTTGGGATATTTGGTACGCACTGTTTCATGTTTTCAATTGTTTAGATTCTTGTATTTGTCCTTACTGACTAGTTTCCACATGTGTGAGTGTGTGTGCATGTGTGCTGCCGTACGTGGTTTCCTGGTGGTGACGGTGGTGCGGGGCGATGCTGGGCCTGTGCCGGCACTGTTGTAGGCCAGAACGGCCACGTGGTAACGGGTGCTGGGTCTCAGTCCGGGCACTCGGGCGGTGGTCTCCAGTCCTGCGGTCCTCACCCGGTCAGCGGCCGCCTCACGCTCATGCTGCCGCCAGTACCGGATCTGAGGTCACACACATCCACCAACCAAAGCTCAAACATTGCATATGAACCCTGCAGAGGCCGGTTATTGAGTTCAGCTGAAAGATATTACACTCTGCTTCAGGGAGAAGCTGTGGGACTGGCGAAGCAGGTCACCTCCACATTTGGGATTGATAGTTGGAGACACATGCAACATAAATTGGGGTTAGAGATCCTTCTCATGTGTAGTCCTTTATTTGGGTGACCTACTAGAGGAAATAACAGAGAGTGGTGGATACCTTCTGAAAATATTCACTGTGGCAGTTCAAAAAGCTTAAAGTACTCGTAAGTGGTTACAAGCCGATCCTCCTACAGTCGGCCATTGGATTAAAATCATTAAAGAAATTCATGAGTTGGAGAAACTGGTATTTCTGTTAGGACTAAGAAACGACTTGTATACAGGAAGATTACTATGGAGAACACTCATTCTATGAACCTTGATTAGATTCATAATACACAGGAACCCTAGATCACATACTGTCTGGAAGCAATGTTGTTGTGTTGTCCTGTTTGAATGTTGCTTGTTTATGGTGCTGTAGTCTAAAAGACTCATAAAGTCTAAGTGGAAACACACTGCTTCAGAAACATTGACAGCAGAAGATGCATTCAATATATGAATATTTCTCTTTCTGCATTCTGTGGGTCTGAGGCTCTGGTGGCCGTCCTCATGAGGTCGTCGTGTTATCAGCAGATTCATAATCTGATACGTTTGTTGAGATGTTGGCCACTAAAACAGTCAAAGTTCATAAAGTGGGCTTGAACTATGGCAGGGTGTTGGATTGAAGACAGGTAATAATTGATTGAAGTTTAACAGTAAGTCAAAAGACTGTGATTAAATAAACCATCTTATATAGCAGTTCAACATGGTCCTTTTTTAGTAGTAAGTTGATCTATTACAGTGTATTATTTCGTATACTGTATATTTGATGTGTATTCTTAAAATACTGCATCAGTATTTATGTTTCTACTGTGTATGTGCATGTATTTACTGTTTGTGTTTATTGACCCTGTTGTATTACATGTTGAGGTCATATGCATTGCTTTGTAAACTTCATTCGAGTACATCTAATCTATTCTGAGTATCACTTTTCTCTCCCTTGGAGTTGGACAAACAGATGTGTTTATTTGCAGCCGGTCACCTCGTATCCTCGCAGGATGCCGGTGGTGCTGAGCGTCTGGACGGGGTCCCAGGAGACCCGGATCTCAAAAGCAGTCAGAGCCGAGGCGTTGATGTTGGCTGGCCCCACTGTGGGCTCTGTGAGGGGTCAGGGAGAGGTCAGAGGATGCAACATACCTCATGGTGTTCACTGAGTCTTGATATATTGGGAACAGAGGTACAGAACGACAGACAGGTATATTTTATTTAGTTCAGTGAGCCGACTACAGCCGCTGTGCTGAAGGCACTCGTTGCCCTCTGGTGGCGACAGCAAATACTGCAGTTACAGAAACACCATTTTTAAAATCTTCTTTTACACATTTTACATAGTTTACTTACTCCCAGAAATACAACAGAGAATCTTACTTTCTATTACTTTCTATTACTTTCTAAAATCCTAAAAGATACTTGATGTATGCCATTACTGTGACTTTGCAGTAACCTGCATAACACAGTCAATCTGAATGGGCAAGGCACTGAAGCCTTTACTACTCGAGGGCCCCTGACAGAGGGACTAACGTAAATGTTATCATTAGATAAGAAGAAGACATTGTGTTGTAATGGAGAGTGTAGGAGGGGTATCAGGATGGGCTCACCCTCCTCTGCAGAGTTGACCACCGCGATCTGGCTGAAGGGACCCTCTCCTCTGCGGTTATACGCCTTGACCTTCACCTCGAAGGGGGTGTACGGCGTCAGGCTGTCGTTGTAGTAAACGTATCGGGAGGACTCCACGTGAGGAACACGCACCGCTGTCCAGGCCGCCGTGTCTTTCCTCCTGAATTCCAGGATGTAGCCAAAGCCGTCCCCGTTCTGGTACTCTCTGGCCATGGGCTGCAGGTTCAGCACAGATTAATAAGACCAGCCATCCAACACCCTTCAAGCACACTTTTCTCAGGGACTGATTCTTATTCTTCCTTCAAATAATAGTAAGGTTCCTCTGTTGCATTATGTCATACTCTCTCCTGTTTACACTGGCCATTACGGAATCCAGAATTCTGTCCAAAAATATATTTGAGCAGTCTGAGTAAGACAAATCAAGGTAAGAATCCTCTCTCTTACCGTCCAGGTCACAATGAGTTCACTGCGGTCTCCTCCTCCTCCTCCAAGACCACTAGGGGCCACTGTGGGAGCTGAGGACCACAAGATGAGAGACACCATATAATCAATATGAGAGTAACGTCAGTGGAAAGTAGCAGAGGCTAAGAAGTCCCTGGCTGGAGATACATATTTTACATTCAAACAATACTGTGCCTTCAGTTTGCTCACACACATCACACACTAACCGTCTCCGATGTTTCATGTGAAGAGAGACTTACCTCTGTCTGACAGAATCAGTATGGGGGGAGTAATGTGAGTGTTACCCCTCCTCATTTACTCTAAGGGCTATATACTGTAAGTCACCACTAGAATAAGCCTCTGACCAAACTGTTGCATTATGGGTCATTTTGGCGTCAGGTTTTGACAAAGAAGAAGTTGAATAAATAAGATAGTGGTGGAGTGACATTTTTACATCATAATGTATTTATGCAAAAACAGCAAGTTGCACTGACCAGGGAAAGAGACAGGTCTGATCAGAAGCGCGGGCGAGACCTTTCCATGCTCTCTAGTTTTGTTTAATAAATTAGGTGTCCACCTACTGCATCAAACAAATATTTTATTTGACATAAAGAAGAATTAAAGTAGATATAAACCATGAAGAAAATTATCGATCTTAATTTCACAATGTATTGTAAACTAGGGCTGTCAGTCGATTTAACAATATTGAATCGCGATTAATCGCCAAATTTTGTATCTGTTCTAATGTACCTTAGAGAAATCTTTTCAAGTTTTGGTAAATACTCTTATCAACATGAGTGGACAAAATATGCTATGTAATGCTAATTTTTGTTTATTATCATTTGAACAATGAACAAATTTCCCTATCTCCCCCACCTGGAACTACTTATCAACGTCTCAACACATCCTGAAACCGTCTCTCTCATCCTCTTTCTCATCGTCTCTCAGCTCTTCCCCCCTCTCTATCACTCGTCCCCCCCTTCTCCTCTGTTGGTTCTCGGTCTCTCTCTCACGATCCCATCTTCCGACTCTATCTCGGCCAGATAGTCTCGCTCATTCCAACTGCTTCTCTCGTCTCTCATCAGCTCTCTCTCTCTCTCTTCTCTACGTCAGCTATCGAATCTCTATCGGCGTTCTCTTCGTCTTTTTCGATTCCGTGAGGTCGTCGTTCTTGTCTCAGATATCGGTTCTTATCTCTATCCTCTTATGACTCCTCTTATCTCGTTTCAGCTGCTCATCTCCATCATACTCATCTATCTCATCTCTCTCTCTCATCCCTCTAGCGATCATCGTCTCTCATTCTCTGTCTGATCTCCTCTCTCTAGGTCATCTTCTTCTCTCTCTGCAGGCACACCAAGGAGTCGAGAACTCTGCGGGGGTCAAACAGTCAACACCTTCACTCGGTCGTGGGTGTAAAGTTGGGTCGTCGTCTCGTAGGCAGTCATTCCCTTCGCTTCTCTGTCTTTTAATCAGTGCTGATGGTTCTCTCCTGGCTTGCCTGAGCTCATCTCAGTCAACTAATGTCCCAGGGTGCTCCCGGTTCGGACCAATTCCCCCCTCGCCCTGGCGTCTCGTGATGTGCCCTCAGTCGACTTGCTCTCCGTCATGCGCTCTCTCTCTCTCGTCTGATCTCTCCTAACTGCCAGCCACTTGTCTCTAACCAACAAGCCTGTTACAGTTGTCGGCGAACCCCTTCGTCTTCATAACAGTCAATTTCCAGAGGGTCACATAAAGCGCTGTGATGTGCAGTCGACACGCGATCCGAGATCTAACGAGCCCCCGTCTCCACAGTGTTAAGCGTAGCACCCCCCTATCCTGTTGTGTCAGACGTCTCCCCGGACTTCCGCAGCGAGCGGCAGGAGCGGGGCTGTCAGCATCAGCTGTGTGCTTGGCTTGCTGTTCACCTTTTCTTGTATCCATATCTCTCGCTAGAATCTCCCACCATCCAACTAACAACAACAACAACAACAACAACAACAACAACAACAACAACGTCAAGCCTTTGGGCTCTGAAACTACGGGGCGGGCCGAGGACAAATACACATGCGTTAATCGCACGTTAAAATAATTAGTGGCGTTAAAAAATGTTTGCGTTTGCCCGTTAACTTGACAGCCCTAATTAACACTGTAATCCTGCTAGCTACAGTAATCTGATTACATGTTTTTAATGTAACTGTCAGGGAATAAAGTTACCTTTTTTGTATCCTGATCACGTAATCTCGTAACATGTAATCTGTTACTCCTAAACCTGTTTATGTATCAGGACTGCCAGTGGAGTGCCATTATGGCAGTGCTCTTTTTAACAGGCTTTGGTTAGGGTGGTGAAGTCCAGGGCAAACGTTACATATAAAATGACTTCCACTGGTTGCCATTGGTTTCAGTGCGATGCGACCTGTGGCCCCTCACCTGTTTGCTGGGTGCGGATGGTGTGTGAGGGCACGCTGGCCTCTCCGCTGCCCAGGATGTTGCTGGCGATGACCTTGAACTCATAATCCATCCAGGCCATCAGACCAATCACACGAGCCGACTCTGCGTTCCCCTCGATGTTCACCGGGTCTGTGCAGGAGGAGACGAGTGGAAATGTCTTGTTTTAGTACTCTGTGGATTATGTTTCTATTGATCACAAGTGCCACACACACACACACACACACACACACACACACACACACACACACACACACACACACACACACACACACACACACACACACACACACTCACACACACACACACACACACACACACACACACACACACACACACACACTCACACTCACACTCTCACTCACACACACACACACACACACACACACACACACACACACACACACACACACACACCACACACACACACACACACACACACACACACACACACACACACACCTGTCCTCATCTTCTTCCACTCTGATGACAGTGAGGACCGGCCCATGATGATGTATTTTCCGATGGGACTGTGGTTATCGTAGCCACGACTCCACCTGAGCTCCACTGAAGCCTCGGCCACGTTCTTCACCAACAAACCACCAGGGGGTCCCGGGGGGCCTGCACGCAACACAGGAGGAACAGGGCTTTGATCAGTGCTCTCTGACACATGGATCATGTGGAGCAGCAGATCATCGCACAGCAGAAGAGCAGTGTAGAACATCTACACTGTAAAACTGGAAAGCTCAAACGCCACTTTCTTTCAGAGAATAAACTGTGGTTAAACCAAACACTTACTGCAGCTGTGATTGACTTCACAGGATGTTCCTCTAGGGAGACCTTTTATACATTTAGTAAGACATGTTTTACTCTTCACTTAATTATCGGATTGATTTGCAAGCCATTTAGCAGATTCTCACTTCAGCTCATGTGATTCAATTCAATTCAATTCAAAACCTTTATTTATACAGATAAAACCCATTGAGATCATAGACCTCTTTTACAATGGTGACCTGCTTCAATTAGTTCCAAACATTAATACAAACATGACAGAAAACAAAGGACATTATATGATACTACAGTTTGTATACTAGTAGCATTTACAGACACCAATATTTTCTGATTGTATAGTGATGAGATCTCTCCTGACAACTGAGATAGTGTCTGCCCTACATAGCTTAGTAAAGTGGGACTTTTTGACACAGTTAAAACTATCAAATGATGTATTAACAAATTCATCACCTATTACCTATTAATACCGTACTAAAAACATCAGAGGAAATAACAAAAAAGATTCCTACGTATTTTTCGTTATAAGAATAGCAATAATTAAATCAATTACAAGGAGTTGGTTGAAGATAATAATTGAATTAACTCACAATGGAAGAATCTAGTAAATGCATAACATTTATCAAATGGAAAAATGAACCATGCCATATCTTAGAGTAAAGATGGGAAAAAAGCTTTATATATAATAATAATACATTTGGATTTCAAAGCGCTTTTCCAGGTGCTCAAAGACGCTTTACAGTGGTTTGATAAAACATGATAAAATAGAATAAATAATAGAAATAAAAAATAAATAAATATTAAAACAGCAACACAGCATAATTCACAAATGAAAAGCCAGTCTGAAGAGGTGTGTTTTGGTCCGTGTTTTGAAAGTGGGGGGATCGGTGCAGTCTCTGATGTGTTGTGGAAGGGAGTTCCAGAGGGAATATATATATATATATCCTTTTTTATTGTCTTTATTATTCTCTTGACCGGATTTTTTTATTGTTATGTAGTATTTGTATGTATTTAAGTGTTTATTTTGTATGCCTTGTAATCAATAATTTCTTGAAATGCAAATCAAATCAAACATTGGATCACCTGTAACGCTATTGCTGCTGACACTGTTTGTCCTCAACAAAGAGTAATGCAAACATGTCTGTATTCTCTATACTCTGAAGTAGTTTTATCAACAGCTCAAAGAGAACTATGTTGTTATCTCAAACTAAACAGGAAGTGATGGCAGCACTACGCAGCCTGGGAGTCTCTCAGGTAGATCGGCTGATTTCCGACAGACTCTAAAAGACTGCTCAACAACACATTACATATACATATTCTGTATTAAAAGAGGCTATCAGTAAGTAACATTAGATTCCACATTAGAGAGAGCTGGTTCCAATGACATGCTTTCTCTGACTTGTGTCCATGATCTTTTCCCTGTATTCTGCAGTGAAGCCTCACTTTGACATTCATTTCTTTGGCTTAACGTTTCTTTCTCACCTCGCACCACCAGTTTGGCTGCAGCTGAAGCGCTGTCCACCACCGTCTGAGACGTGCACGCGTACATCCCTGCCTGACTCAGCTGAGTGTTCACTATCAGCAGGTCTCCTATGTTCTCTTTCTGCAAGGCCACACAGTGGGATCAAACAAAGAGTTAAACAGTGTGTGAGTCAGGAGAACAACAGACAGAAGACAACACATGCTGCAGAGGTGAAGGAGCTCATTCCAGCTGCGTCTCATCACATCAACAATGCAACAGTTCCAAAGAAAGAAACAGGGAGGTAATATGGATAGCTAATTCCAATTAGGAGCTTATTTCTGCCAGGATGTGTGTTCAGGCACTGAGAAATGTCCAACCTGTCGCCTGGAATAGACTTATTACAGCTGGAGAACTCCTGTAGTGTGCTGTAGTGGCGTGGTCTCACTGTAGGTGAAAACGCTGGGAAAGCTGGTGTGTATATTAGATATGTCCTCCAGGCTTTAGCGTGAGGACTGTGTGTCCAAACTTGTGTTTAGAGAGATATTTTTATATATATATAAAAATATCTGGTCATACATCAATCTGTTCCACGTAGCGCGCCCCCTAGAGGCCTGAGCCCTTCCGGAATGGTTTGTATGTGCTTTGGACTTTGCATATCGTTTTGGTATTTGCAGTGTTTATTTGTTGCGTTTGTTTTCGGGGTTTGTGTGTTGTATTTAGTTTGCATCATTTCTGTAAATGCAGCGTTTTTTGGTTGGATTTGTTTTCAGGATTTGGTTGTTTTTCATTTCAGGATTTGCAGCTGTTTCCTGCTAATGAATGCGTTTTTGGCCGTTGTTCCGCGTTTGCACCTGCCGGCCACCGTAATATATATATAAATACAATTATAGTCAACCTTTCAGTCCTTTTAGTGTGTTTTGTAGCCTTTGTGTAACTAATGAGGGTCCATCACACAGTGTTTATCCATCACATGCTCTCTACTCCTACATAAACCCCCCCAACCAATATTTGAACCAACACTATATTAGAGCTCTGGTAGAATGTTAGGGCAGGTCTTCCAGAGCTCCACCCTCCCAGCAGCTTCTCTCCTGGCCCCCAGGACTCACCCCCTCCACCCTGCTGTAGGGCCCGGCCGAGTCCTCCAGGTCCAGCAGGCCCCCGTTGAGGGCCCAGGTGAAGGTCAGGTCCATGGTGGGGTCGTGGGAGGCGTGGCACTGCAGCGTCACGTTGTCCCCTTGGTTGATGTCAGCGTTGGAGGGGGCCAGCGTGATCTTAGTGGCATCTGGAAGGGACCAAAATAAAAGCTACGTCAGATACAACTGGTCACAGAAACTTGTTGAAAATGAGTTTTCAATTGGTGGATATAACATAAACCTTTTATAAACTGTTAGGAGTGTTTTTAATAACTTGTAACTTCATGCCAAAAACGATATAGAAAGACAGATTTTGATATAAATATGTATTTGTTTTGTGAAAAATACATTGTTGACGTTATTAGTATCAGACTAAAATGTCTCTTTGACGTATACATGTATAAAGATAAATAACACAACTTGAATGTAATACCTTATATGTCTAACATAATGTCCCAATGTGTAAAACACAGACGTGTTTTTGTTTTTATTAATATCATATTAATTCCTTTACTATAGAATTGTATTTCCAAAAGTATAACAGATTTCACACTTTAAAAAAACAGCCACATTTTTCAAAATATGTGTTTTTGCAGATATCATAATCAATGTACTGTATACAGTATGGCAAATAAATGACCCAGTTATTTGCCCTATACATCAAATATGATACCTGCAATAAGCAAATAAGCCAATATTGAATATGGGCCTTTATTGGTCTTGGAATAATTAGTGTTATACTATTTATATATATTTATATTTGAAGAGGAACATGTCAACACTGCTCAGAGCTGACATTTCAAGCTTTATTTTATTGCTTTGTTGCAGTTTTCAGATGACAAGGATATTGCCATTGCAGTGTACTGGGTGTGTGTGTGTGTGTGTGTGTGTGTGTGTGTGTGTGTGTGTGTGTGTGTGTGTGTGTGTGTGTGTGTGTGTGTGTGTGTGTGTGCGCGTGTGCGTGTGTGTGTGTGTGTGTGTGTGTGTGTGTGTGTGCGTGTGCGTGTGCGTGTGCATGTGCGTGTGTGTGTGTGTGTGTGTGTGTGTGTGTGTGTGTGTGTGTGTGTGTGTGTGTACCTCTGACAGACAGGTGTCCGGTGCTGTTGGCTTTGCCCAGGTAGTTTTCAGCAAAGCAGGTGTATTTCCCTTCGTCTGCCCTGCTGATGTTGTGGATCCATAAGATGCCGTCTGGAGTGACTGTGACTCTGAGGACACACAAGCATAAGTATGAAAAGTATGTCAATCGTAAACACTACAATCTGTATCAGGTAATGTCAAGGCAGATCATCATAGCATCATCCTCTGGCAGACACATCTCCTGTTCACTGATAACCTCAAACCCAAAACCAACAGACTGACAGACCCAGGAACAGCTGCTCATCTTAGCTGAGCGAATGAGTGAATGACTGGATGACTGAATGACTAGATCACAGACGGAATGACTGAATGACAGAATGAGTGAATGACTGGATGACTGAATGACTAGATCACAGACGGAATGACTGAATGACAGGATGACTGACAGAATGAGTGAATGACTGGATGACTGACTGAATGACTGGATTACTGGATGACAGGATGACTGACTGGATGACTGGATTACTGGATGACTGACTGGATTACTGGATGACAGGATGACTGATGACTGACAGAATGAGTGAATGACTGACTGGATGACTGAATGACTGAATGACTGGATGTCTGAATGACTTGATGTCTGAATGACTGAATGACTGGATGACTAGATGACTGACAGAATGACTGAATGACTGGATGACTGACTGGATGACGGAATGACTGGATGACTAGATGACTGACAGAATGACTGAATGACTGGATGACTGACGGAATGACTAAATGACTGGATAACTGACTGAATGACTGGATGACTGACAGAATGAGTGAATGACTGGATGACGGAATGACTGAATGACTGAATGACTGACGGAATGACTGGATGACAGGATGACTGGATGACTGACAGAATGAGTGAATGACTGGATGACTGACTGGATGACTGGATTACTGGATGACAGGATGACTGGATGACTGACTGGATGACTGACGGAATGACTGGATGACTGGATGACTGACAGAATGAGTGAATGACTGGATGACTGACTGGATGACTGGATGACTGAATGACTGGATGTCTGAATGACTGGATGACTGGATGACTGAATGACTGGATAACTGACTGGATGACGGAATGACTGAATGACTGGATGACTAGATGACTGACAGAATGACTGAATGACTGGATGACTGACGGAATGACTAAATGACTGGATAACTGACTGGATGACTGAATGACTGAATGACTGGATGACTGAATGACTGAATGACTGGATGACTGACTGAATGACTGAATTACTGGATGACTGAATGACTGAATGACTGAATGACTGGATGACTGACTGGATGACTGGATTACTGAATGACTGGATGACTGAATGACTGATTGAATGACGGATGTGTTTGTACTTAAAGAGGATGGTGTAACTCACACAAAGTAAGTAGTGTCATCCACACTATTTAGAATGCTTTAACCCTTATACAGGATGTCAAACAACTGACATTTGGTAGAGGATCATCTAATCACTTATATACAGTATACAGCATACAGACAATTTAGCAAAATGCACATCCCAGAGAACACACAAATACACCGTTTATTATGTCAACACAACTAAAACAATGATTCATTCACAGGCGGGTCAACATGTACACAGGGGTCAGCCCCTCCAGTGTTTTTTTGTTTGTTTTACAACTGTATGTAACTTATATATTTGTAAACCCTGCACCTTATCTGTAAATGTGTATTTCATTTTATACAAATCTGTCTGTACCTTGCCTCACATATGCAACAACTTTGATACTGTAACCATATATGTGAATGTAATGTAACCACAACCACTTGAACTACTCTTTGTACTTTCTGGTTGGATGAACACTTTCTTTCAATGTACTATGTGCATTTAAAATAAAGTATTTTCTAATCTAATCTATTTAGGTTTAGGACTGGGAAATATTTTGGATGTTGATGCTTTTGATTGTGATTATCTTAAACTTTGACTCATATCTGTCTTAATTAGTAAGACGATGTTTTTGATTCATTTGTCATGATGCTTTGATAGAATGTGATGAAATCAAAAGCAATACATCATCCAACTCATACACTAAACTGTGGAGAATTGCTTTTGATCTCACCTACATGTCAACATCTTGTTTTTTTCTGAATTTCTCATAAGTTACAGTTCTCTTTCAATGAGCTGCATCTTACCCTGAAGATTATGACATTATTGGAACTCCTTCCACTTGGATCGGACGGGGGATTGTGTTGATTTATTTTGGAGCAGGGTGAGACTTCTGCAATGATCACACTATCAGGAGAATGTAGTGTCATCTGATATATCAGTACATTATTTATATAGGACACATACAGCATCATAAGCCATTTTTCATCTGTATTAACACAAGTGAGGCAAACTCAATGCTTTATGAGACTGCACCTAGAAAGAATATGTCTTGCACCCGATATTGTCTTAGTAGGACAAAAATGCAAAAATAAAGTATAAAATATGTTTGTTTCAAGTTGATATGTGCAGCCTTGTAAGTGTGTTATTAATATACAGTTATGGCAGTTTGTGTTGAATAAGCTGCATCTGTAAAACATTACAATTAACTTTAAGGAATGGTACTGACAGTGGACAGTGGTTGTATTCCCATCTTATCCGTGTAAGTGATTATCTAAAGCAACTGTAATGAGCGGATTCAGAACAACCTGAGCGTTCGTGTTACTCTGGCTAGCAGGAGCACTGGCTGAGTTTGTTAGCAGTTGTGGAGCTTGCACTATTTCTTAATGATCATAATATCTTTAATTTTTGTAAAGCACTTTGAATTGCCTTGTGTTGAAAGGTGCTATATTAATAAACTTGCCTTGCCTTGCTAGTTTTAGAGCGGAAGAGGTGTGGATTGGCTGAAAGGAAAGAGGGTGGAGCATGAAATGTGTTGTTGGGAAAACTGCCATAGTGAATAAATGACTGTTGAAGAAATGTTATTATGGAGTGATGTCATAACATTTCATAATAATGAGTTAGGTTTCAAAATGCTTCAACTATTTTACATATGTGAATGCTTTTCAGGCTCCTGTGTGAGGTTATTCTACACACCCATCTTCCACCCATCATGGGGACCACTGAGACATTAGCATGTTTCAGGCACTTTAGGATCTGTGTTTACTGTGAGCTATATTTAGGCTTCTCTAAGTGTCCACTAACCCTTCGTTAGAGAACAGTACAAAATAGCACAATGGAAAAGTTGTCCAGCCCATAATAATGCTGCTGCCCTTTATTAAGAGTTTAGAGCAGGGGTAACCAACAGGTCGATCGCGATCGACTGGTCGATCTTCAAAGCCTTCACTGTCGATCCCTAGCATTTAAAAATAATAATAATAATATTTTCCAAAGAAAAAATATTTTCCAAAAAAAAAGAAAATGTTCATGCTCTGGTTGGTTGGTTGTTTAAACACACTTTTTAGACCTAGCTCTGGTTTGTTGTTTTGAATCACGCACAGGTCATTTTACAAACTCCAATTGGTTATTAGATATGCTGACGTCTATGAATTGCTGCATGCAATTGTGGGTGGGGTTAAAAATCGTATCTTAACGGGCATCTTGAGGAGTAACTTCTTCTGTAACAAGTTCTGCTAATCTTTAACCAACATCGATATGGCTGAGGGTCCGGCGAAAAATAAATCAAAAATGTATTATTTCCACCCGGAATGGGAGCATGAATTTATTTTCACATCAGCGAAAGAGAAGACTGTATGCCTCATATGCCAACAGGCAGTAGCCTTGGCGAAACGGGGCAACCTGGAGCGCCATCATGCGAGCACCCATGGTAAATTCAAAGACTCATATCCACTCAACAGCGCATTAAGAACCAAAATAATTGATGAACTGAAAAGAGGACTAAAAGCACAGCAGTCGCTTTTCATCGCGCCTACATCAAAGAGCAATGCAGCTACAGAAACGTCCCTCCGGATTGATTAGCCATATTTTGGCTCAGCACAAAAAACCATTTACGGATGGTGAGATGATTAAAGAAGCAATGAGCGCCACAGCTGACGTCTTGTTTGCGGATTTCAAAAACAAAGAGGACATAAAAGCAAGGATAAAAAGTGTCCCACTTGGTGCACCTACTGTAGCCAGAAGAGTCCAGTCATTGTCCGAAGATGTATCCTAGCAAGTATTAAAAGACTTGTCTCTCTCGGAATACTTTTCAGTTCAATTTGACGAGTCTACCGATGCCACAGACACAGCCCAGCTAGGTGTGTTTGTCCGGATGGTTTTCACGGATTTTACTGTCAAGGAGGCCTTTCTTGCCCTTATCCCATTGAAAGAAAGAACCAGGGGTGAGGATGTGTACAAGGCATTCAAGGACTATGTTCGTCAGTACAAGATTCCCATTCATAAAATAGTGTCCTTCACAACCGATGGGGCACCAGCGATGCTCGGTGTTCGTTCAGGATTTATTGCGCTGTGCAGAAAAGACTCAGACTTTCCACCATTTGTAAACTATCACTGTGTGATACATCAACAGGCATTGGCAGCTAAAGCAATTGACATGTCACATGTAATGAATGTTGTTGTTAAGATTGTCAATTCAATTCGCGCAAAAGCACTCCAGCACCGGCTATTTAAGTCTTTATTAGACGAGCTGGACTCTGTGTATGGAGATTTGATCCTTCACGCAGAAGGTGGCTCAGTCGGGGCAAGGTGCTCCAGCGTTTTCTGGATTTGCTGCCAGAGATCATCAGTTTTCTGAAGTCGAGGAACGAGGAGTATGAGCAGCTGTCCGACGATACCTGGTTATTGGACTTGGGGTTCCTTACCGATCTGACTGCAAAACTCAATGACCTTAACCGAGAATTGCAAGGGAAAGACCGAGAGCTTGGTCACATGATTAGCGCAGTGGAGGCATTCAAAGTGAAGCTCAGTTTGTGGACCACTCAGTTAAGACATGCGAGGCTGACACACTTCCCAAATCTCGAAAAGGTGTCACAAAACCTCACAGACAAAACTGCTTTCCATCCTGAACAATTCTGCGCCCATTTGAACAAAATGACATCAGAATTTGGTGCTCGATTTGTGGAGCTACGAGACATGGGGCAAGTAGTGGGTTTTGTATCAAACCCTTTCCTCAGCATTGACATTGAACAGCTGCCAGCTAAAATGCAGGAGGTGTTTACATTACCTATGGGTGTTGACATGGAGATCATTGAAATGCAAAGTGACATTGAATTGAAGGCCAGAGCAAGAGATCAGGACTTTTGGTCACTCGTGAGTTGAGAGAGGTATCCACTGATTGTGTCATGTGCGCTTAAACTGAAGGCCTACTTTGGCTCCACATACTTATGTGAAACGGCCTTTTCACAAATGAAAATAATTAAATCCAAGTATAGAACTCGTATGACTGACGCACATCTTACTGACTGCCTCCGGCTGGCAATCACTAACTATCAGCCAGATTTCAAAAGGCTTACAGATAATGTGCAGTCACAGCAGTCTCATTAAAGGCAGGCTGATAGAGCAACTTGAGCATTGAAAATATATTGTGCATTGAACAGAGCAACTTAATATGGATTACATTGAACTGTAGGCTAATATCTGTACATGTGAATATTACTAATTGAACTGAGAAACTAAATATAGTGCATTGAACAGATACTGTAAATATGAATAGTTTGTAGTGAACAGATATGCCTACCGTAAATATGAATATTGTACATTGCACAGATAACTGTGCATAACTGTGTCTTTATTTGTTTGCATCTGTATGTACATTGAGCCTGTTGTAACATAAATTGATTGCAAAAATAAATATGATGATGAATAGTCTTACTCCTAAGTGGGTTTTTTGGAAGATATCGGATTGGTAGATCTCGGTTTACATTTTGGAATAAAAAGTGATCTTGGGCTTGAAAAGGTTGGTTACCACTGGTTTAGAGCTACGTTAGAGTGATGCAGTGTGTATGTATTTACTGAGGATGAGGTGGTGTACCTGCTGCTGTTGATCAGCAGCTCCGTCCCTCGGCTCCAGAACAGGCTGGGTTTGGGGGCGGCTCGGGGGCGACACTCCATCATCACCTGCCCCCCCCTGGCTGCTGGGATCAGTCTCCTCACTGGGTTCAACCTGAAGTCTGGGGCCTGAACTGTGAGGACAGCAGTGAGGGGGGGGGGCGCAACAACAAAGACGTATATGATATTAAAGTTAGACTTTCATAAATCCAAGGAAGCTTTGTAGAGGAGAATGTATGTTCTTTAAGCCCCTGTCACACTGTCCTGAAATTGACACCAGATGGACACACGAATATGGAATTGTGAATTTCGCACGAAGATGGCCACGAACCACACGAAGGCAACATTTACATTACATTTAAGATATAGAACTGCAACGAAAGTAACAAAAACAATTATGTTAAAGTACTATGATACTGTACTGATATTTTCAGACTTTGTTCTTTACTTTCTCCGTCTTTATATGTAGAAGATATTACGTTTTCTCCGTCATGTTGTTTCCATAGCAACAACAACTTCCTGTCAACTCGCCTTCAAAATAAAAGCATCTAAATAAAACAGGAAGTTAACCTAAATTACATTTAAGACATAAAACTGCAACGAAAGTAACAAAAACAAAGTAATATCCTTTTCAGTTTCACAGAACACAAATTGGGTTATTTACATAATATGTTTACATGATTTTGTTGTGCAATAAAACAACCCGATGGACACACGATAAAGGAAATGTTCAAATTCGGCTCTGATCGTAACAACATCGGGCCATTCGTGAGGGCATCTTAAGCCATCATATGACCGCCGGTGGAGTTTCTCAGGCTCCGGCAGCAATTTCGCGAGCGGTGGCAAAATCTTTGGCAAGCCAAAAAATAGCCGAAGGACCTTGAGAAGGTTCATTTTCATGTTGAATTTGGGTGTCCATTTTGCCCTTCATAAGGCACCCGCAGAGCCGGCCCGAACCCATTAAGCGACATAAGCGGCCGCTTAGGCCCCCGCAGCCACTAAAAATATGAAAAAATTAAATAAAATCTCAGTACACCGGCGTCGTGATAAGTATGTTTAATTAATTGTGTTAATATGCCTAGAGTGCCTACTCTCAAAGTCATGTATTATATTATTGAGTCAATCATATAATACATTAACCGTGCTTTACCTGAACCTCATCATGACACTAGAGAGGACGGCAGGATTGTAATTTCCCGTGTTCAGTGAATGCAACAGAGGCCAGACACCAGACCAACCAGAGAGTTGAATGGAAATAAACATCTGTCTTATTGGCTGACAGGTACCTATCCTGTGAGCTGTGACAATGTTTAAAATAAACTGTCAATCGGACTCAGAGTTTTTGAAGATGGACATAAGAAAACAATTTCTTAAAAAATACGATAATTCTCAAGTGGTGGCTCACACAACAACCCCAGAGCCACCACTTGAGCCAGGTAAACAAGGTATGTAAATGTAAGTAAACTTCCAAGTTATGCAAACATGTAAGCAAAGCATAAATTACAGCTACGTTGACGTTACTTTGAATCGCGGGGGTAAGCTAAACCGTTAGCAAGTAGCTATAGCTAGCCAGATATATTAAATAAACACTTTGTCATACAATCTAAATGTAATGTTTTTTAGCGTTACCTGGTGATTTCAAAGAAAGCTCTCTGGGAAATGTTGACTTACTGTTCGACATGAAGCTAGAAGCTACCTTACAGTACACAGTTGATCCGGAGTCCTGTCAGTTAAAGTGTTTCATAGTTAGCTTAGCTAAGCATCAACCTAGCACTGAAATATATGGATGTTATGTGACAGTATTTCTGAGAAAAAGTCAGCTGAAATGGGGGCATAGTTGCCACTGCTTTACGTGTCGACAGCTACGTATTTGCAGCAGTAAATGTGGCTGTTTGGCCAATGACAAGAAATTATAATTCTTCTGAATGATATTCCTATTGACAGCTAGTTTCTATGTGAACATTATGAGATGGACAGCCAGAGAGAATGAATGAAAAACAGTTATGAAATACTATATGACAAAACAAGAATACAGTTTAAGTGATTTGTAAAATATCCATAAAGAAACATCTGCTTACAGTTCTGTTTCATATGGGTGTCGAGAGATGTATCCATAGATCTCTTAATGTTGCTCTCAAAGTGCACCAGATTGATGCTTTTAACTTCAATATTTTAAAACAAAAATTCACGGGGGAGCATGCCCCCGGACCCCCCTAGATGAGGTGAGGACCCCCTTAGAGGAGGTTAGGTCCATGGTGTTTACATGCTTATTTATACAATATGTGTGCTTATGCTTACATCATAAGACAAAAGTTGGTTCCGTGTTGTGTGTAGTGAGAACGTGCTAGAGTGAGGGGGGCCCCAAGCCAAAGCTCGCTTAGGGCCCCCAAAAGTCTAGGGCTGGCCCTGGGCACCCGTGAGGGCATCTTGTCAAATCGTGTCATCTTCGTCTGGTGCCATCGGGCATTTTCATCAGAGCCTGAGAAACTCCACCAGCGGTCATACGATGGCTTAAGATGCCCTCACGAATGACCCGATGTTGTTACGATCAGAGCCGAATTTGAACATTTCCTTTATCGTGTGTCCATCTCGTGTCAATTTCGGGACAGTGTGACAGGGGCTTTGCTGATAGATGTGAATGTTTAATGGTTTTACAAGTTATATTGTTCTTTCACTGAGACATGTCATTATGGAATAGTTAAGCCTTGTTATATTGTATTGTAGGATCTTAAGAGGAACTACAGCATTTGGACTCCCTACCCTGAACCCTGAGCTCAGCAGTAGAGTAGATGGTGCCATGTTTGTTCTCAGCCACACACTGATACATCCCAGAATCCTCCAGGGCCAGGTTACTGATCTTCAGACGAGCCCCGTTCACCTCTACCCGGTCCTGTGGGGGGGCGTAGGGAAAAGTGTGAGGTAGAAAGGGAATAGAGTGAAGGGAGGTAAGAAGGATGTGTCAGCTGTGACACAAAGCTTGTGTGTGCTGTGCTGTGGGGGAGTTTAAACTCTGTTCACCTTTACTCTCCACCTGTTATGGTTTTATCCTCAGTTAAAGTCTCTATACTACGCAGCCTGGTAAGTTTCCTGAATATTTATATATATATATACACAAATAATTTCACGGCCCTCATTAATATTTTAATATTGTATGTCCTCTTTCTGAGTGGCATATTCACATGGGACAGATGACACTGGTTTTCACTAACCACATGGTGATGTGATCTTGGAGAACATTCCTGTGTGCATGAGGCATCACACTGCTACAAAATAAATCATGTCATAGGCAAGACAAATCCATATGAATCTAGATCAATCATGTTTTTTTTGTTTTTTTGTTTTTTCCCTATCTCTGTAAAGCGACTTTGAGCACCTGTAAAAGCACTAACAAAATAAATCTGTTATTATTATGTGTGTTCTCATTCACCACATTATACTCATAAATGTGAATTAAGATACAAGACTAATTTACACTTGAACAACTTGAATATGTTTTGCAGCAGCATCTAACAAACACTTACAATTATTATATTATATATAAATATATATATTATATAAAAGGTGGAAGAGAAGTGGATTCCCTTTGTTTTATAACACATTTCAGACCTTTTATTGGCTAAATATATTTCTTTGGATTGACAAGTGTTACCGTTACAGAGAAATCAAGTAAAAGAACAAGAACTTTGGACATTTACACTCTTCAGTGATTGAGCATTGACTATCAGTGTCACGGTAAATATAAAAACAGACATGCTAGTTTCCATCACTTTGTGTGTGGTGTATTCTCACTGTGCTGTGTGTGTTACCTGTGTGCTGAGTGGCAGTGCGTTGCGGAGCCAGCGTATGGAGGGTCGTGGTTTACCCGAAGCAACACAACTCCACAGGAGCTCCGAGCTGATCTCCACCTCCGAGTCGATCATCACCTGCAACCAGTCCGGCTGGGCTGAGGGTCAGGGAACAACAGAGGTCAAACTGAGGCAGGAGATGGCATGCAACGAAGAGAACTGCTTTAAAGGGCCCATGTCATGCTTTTCCGGTTATTACCGTCCCCTTGTGTGTTATGTAGCTTTTTCTGCATGTAAACGGTCTGCAGAGTCACAAACCCTCAAAGTACACCCTGTAGCGAGTAAAACTCTAACACAGAAAATACCTGTCTGCTGCCCCAGAACGCCTCGTTGGAGATTTCTCTTTTTCCATTGTTTTCTTCCTGAGTAAAGTGACGTAAACGGGCATAGTGACGTAACTCCTCACACACACATACTCACTCAGGCTTTTCTTTTCTCAGCTGCGGCTCCGCGGATTTCTCAGCCTGAACTCAGCCTGAGTCTCGCAGACCTAACGCAGCAACCAGGAAACGACACCAGTAACACAGCTCACACTGTCCGCTCCTCGCAGCAGCGAGCCCCGCAACGTCCCGCCAACACGGCACCCAGACCCAACGCAGCATTCTCCTCTGTTTGTCATTACTGGTGTCATTTTCTGGTTGCTAACGCCATTGTAACATATAATCACTGATGTTCCGCTGTAACGGTGGTGGTCTCATTAGAACAGAGTGGGCGAGCTGACCAATCAGAGCACAGTGGGCTCATAGGGAGGAGGGCAGGAGCTCCAACAAGGCGTGTCGGACAGAGAGTGAATACACATACTATACAGAGATGCTGTATGAGAAACCAATGTGAGTTTGGAACATTGAACAATGTAAATCTATTCTAGTAGACCTCAACAATGGAATTATGATCAGTAGAGATGGCCATGACATGGGACCTTTAAGAAACTGAAGTGATCATAGAAGGTAAAAATTACATCTAATACACCCACCCACTTTTACATTCAATTCACCATGATGTTTATTTACCATTCCGACCAACATTTGAGACTGCGGTCAAATTAACGTCAAAACATCCCTGATCAACCTGATTCAAAATCTTTGCTGCTAAACAAATATATGTTCATGAAGGATCTTCTCTTTACCCTGCACATTGATGCGTCCCTGGTACATGTCTCTTCCCTCTGAGTTGTAGGCTTCACACTCGTAAACACCTTCATCATCGAAGGATAGATCTGGCAGGATGAGGGCGGGGCCCTCCACACTGGAGCCTGCCTTGGACGGCATCAAACCGTCAACCTTCCTCCAGCGCAGTTTAGGGACCGGACTATGAGACATCAAATAGAGGGAGGAGTTCAGCGGAAGAAATGGAAGAATGGTATTTTCAAAATGGAACAGCATAGGGAGCAGCTGGTGTAGAGTACGAAAGAGTTTGAAAGAACGAAGTACAAGTCAAAAGTAAAACCTATTAAAGCTCGACAGGAACAGCTGCTCAACCATACAGAGCTGTCAGCACATCTCAGTGAGTTGTAACCTTACTTTCCGTAGGCGTAGCATTCTAGCTGCGTGGTGTGTCCTGCCAGGGCGTAGGTCTCTGCAGGGAAGCGCACCTTGATGATCGGAGCTGACTTCCTGGGAGTGGCTGAAATAAAATACATTTGTAAACATCGAGTTTAAATTCCATTCAGATTAGGCCTATATACACAACTGCATTGGGAAATATGCACTCCCTACTGTAATGTAATATTTTCAAACACAGTCCACTAGGGACATCGCCTCGCCATCGCCGTGTTGGCCATTTCTATGTATTTTCCCCCAAAATGTATTTGGAAAATCGAACCTGAGGTATGACATTAGAATCAGTGTTCAAACCTCAAAGTCAGATAACCAGGCCTAATAACAAACCAGTGGGTTACTATATAACTCAGTTACTACCTTGAGACAGGTTATCAATGCATTTCCAACACAGATATACCCCTCTCTGGTCTCTGTATGGTCACACTGAATCATCAGTTCTCTGTTCCTACCGTCTGGCAGCACGGTGAGCAGGTTGGCCTTGCTGAAGGTGCTCTTGGTGCTGATGTCCATGTTGATGGTGGTGAAGCAGAAGTAGTTCCCGGTGTCGTTGGGCTCTGCTTTAGCCAGGTACAGGTTTCCTGTGACCTGCGACACAAACCAGCGGCCGTCGTCCTTCTTGATGAAGTTGGGAAACTCGTTGATTAACCAGCGGTAGGACAGAGCTGGGGGGGGGGACAGGTTGCAACACATAAGTAATTACAATAACTAGCGCTCAGATTTCAATAACCATTTAGTTTCACATTCGACAGTATCGCAAAATAGGTTGATCATTCTGCTCATTTACAACACTGTAACCTTTGACCCTTCCTTATCAGCTGGAGGCAGAGGGGGTACCTGGGTAATGTGTCGGGGGCTGGCAGGCCAGGAAGGTTCCTACTCCTTCATACGCTGTCTGAGGACTCCTGCTGTCCGGAGGGAAGTCATGGAGGTCTAGAGACACATGCAAAGAAAAGAAAAAAGTTATGGAAACAAATATTGATCACAAATCCTAACAGAAGCAGCAAAGTTCACAGTGGCCTATCTTAGGCCTTCTCTCTCTGCCCTCTCATTGTCTCCAACAGGTCGAAGGTCAACAGCCTCATTGTTTTCACTCACAGCCAAACTTGAGGTTAGCTGCCCGGCTGATGATGGTGCCGCAGCGGTTGATGGCCAGACACTGATAGGAGCCGGTGTCTCGCCCAGACTCCGGGCTGCTGATCACCAGGCTGCCCGCCACCAGGCTGTAACGCAGGTCCAAACCCAGCGGCACCTCTGTGCCATTCACAAGCCACCTGCAAGGCAAAAAGCAGGGAACAGGACATAATAAACATAGTGGACAAGCTCTGTCGTGTCAGCTCAATGATATGCCATTAAGAGTTATTAAGCTTCTCTAAGCAGCCCTAATTACATTTGAAATGCCAAACTAAAGCTGTGTAACAATCAAACATACAAAAAAAATAGATTGAAAACAGAACAATGTTATATGTTTACAGGTATGTCAAAAAATCTGCACAACATTCACTCTTTTGTGAATGTTCTTTATATGTTCACCCCTTTGTACTTTATCTAAACTCCCCAATTGTAACCCAAAATATGCTTTACATATTCATATGTTCAAATATATGAAATAATGACCTGTTTTACTCTCCAGTGTAGCTGTTCACAATACCGATTGATTTACATAAAAGTAGACAGTGTGCACTGCTGTATCATGTCTGTGTCATGGGTGAAACCACAGAGAAAGAAGGGTCAACATTGTTTCAGAGTCTGTATCAGCTGTGTCAGACATCAGTATCACACAGTATCCTGCTGTAGACTAAATGTCTATTTGTAATGCTTTGTGTGATCCATGTTGACCTTCTGATTACCTTTATCAGGGTTTTGCTGATCAACACTGTTAGGTTGTTTACATGAAAAGACTATTAAATGTTCAGTTACTTTATTTTCCAGTGGTCCTAGTTGTGCTGAATTACAGTATCACAACTTGTAAACGTGGATATCATGTGACTTTAGTGAAGTTCACTGGTATTTACCATATCGTAGGCAGGTTTGGGGGAACTGGTCCATCAATGTATGTGTGTGTGTGTGTGTGTGTGTGTGTGTGTGTGTGTGTGTGTGTGTGTGTGTGTGTGTGAGTGTGTGTGTGTGTGTGTGTGTGTGTGTGTGTGTGTGTGTGTGTGTGTGTGTGTGTGTGTGTGTGTGTGTGTGTGTGTGTTACCTGTAGGAGGCAGCTGGGCTGGCTCTGGCCTGACAGCTGAGGGTCACCTTGCCTTCACTCAGACCCTCGGGGTAGATTAAACCATTCGGCTGATCTTCAAACACTGGCCCACTGTCGTGACCCGACACACACACGTCCCCACCTGAAAACAACAGTGTGTGAAGACAGATAAAGATTTCTCACAGGTGAGCTAAGGACACATTTATTCAATAAAGAATAAAAAGGTATTTCAGATTTGTATGTAAATGGTCCTTTATCTATATATCATTTCACCTGCGAAGACGTAAAATGAGCAAGCATTTGGTATTGAACCCCTTTAGCATGTTACATGTTGCATGAAGTCAGTTTGCTGCCCTATAGTAAGACTCTCGATGTGTGTTTCTCTCCACCTGTTTTCATTCGCATTTCAATTTTGCATGACAACATCAGAACTCTCTAGAGTAGACCAATGAGGAAAGGGTAACATTTCTCAAATTAATACATAAAATAACTGTTTCAACAGTACATTTATTAATTTGTCAGATTTTGACAGAAACGTTATGGTGGTAACATATTTAGCACACAGATGGACACCTACTCAGTTCCTAATTCAATCCTGAACCGAAGATCCAATCCTAAATCACCCTAAAACTTCAATCGTCCCTTAGCCTAAACTTAGTTCTAATGCAATCATCAACACCAACTCTGGATATGCTATCAGTCTGAAAACCCACATGGATAAGCATGTGTGTGTGTGAGTGTGTGTGTGTGTGTGTGTGTGTGTGTGTGTGTGTGTGTGTGTGTGTGTGTGTGTGTGTGTGTGTGTGTGTTTTAAGAGGAACCTACCAGCAGCCTCCTTCAGAGCTGCTGAGCTGAGGAGCAGCAGACACAGGACGCGCTCCATCTTCTGGATCTCTCTGTGTTACTGCAGGATCAGAACAGACCGGGAGCAGAGGGGATCAAACCTGATCACCTGACCACCTGATCTCACAGGAAGAGGAGGCGTTCAATCTGTTCCTGTGAGGAAAGAAGAACAAGATTACAGTCAATATAAATATTAACATTTATCAGCATAACACAACTTTTTTCAGAATCAATTCAAGTTATGTTCTATCTGTATGTTCCCCTTAAGAAAATGTAGATACATATGTTCCAAAAACATTTATTACAATTTCTATTGGGGTTGTTATTCTCATTCTTCATGCTTTAGTCATTCATTCATGTTAAATGCAATGTTGTTTCACATCTAACCAAGGTAGATACCAACATGCTCCCCGGGCGCAGTACAATGGCTGCCCTTTGAACCCATCCTAGTACCAGGAGCAGTGGCTCCTGGTACTAGGATGGGTTCAAAGCAGAGAACACATTTCCCTGTGAGCTGTGTGCTCTGCATGTGTGACCATTAAAGAGGGTTTCATCCCTCCCAATCCATCTATTCTATCTATCGACATGAAAACTTCTCAGTGACCTTTGGCTGAAGAATTTCCTGGTTTGGGTGAGGATAAGAATAAATCTTGATAATGGGATTTATTTTCCTCGCCATGTCATGTTGAAGTTTACGATGAAGCCCCTCATACACACACCACAACATACGTTCATCTCACTACAATTCTTGTTTAAAAGAGCTTCATTAGTAGCAAAAAATGTTGTTGTGACAACATTATACGTTATGTTTAAAAAAAAGAATAAATAGATAGAAATCATAGTTTGAACTGCATCTGGCCCTCAGTGACAGTTCTGTCAGATGCAGACTGCTTCAGGTCAGAAAGTTCATGGTAGCAGAACAATGCATGAAGCATGAGGAGGATTGAGTGGGGAAGGGGCACGGCCAAAAAAAAGATCAATCCTGAAGAATAACAATCCCAGATATGGATGATATCTGTGTAAGTGACTTTAGTTTGTTACTGTATAGTTAAAAGATTACACTTTAAGTATTCAAACAGGACTTTCAAAAAGTGAATGTTTTTCAGCCTGACGGGAATCTAAGGAATGTTAAGACATATTGACATATTGGCTTTTTTGCTTGTTTTTTAGGTGGTTTGATTTCATTATGATCCTTATTTGAAACCAGTTAGAGGATAACTTGGTTCAGTGTACAGTACATGCACTCTCTATAAGGGATGCTGTGGCACAATATAGTACCAGCCAATCAGAGTTCTGCTTTTAAACAGCCAGACACAGACAAAAAGAAGTTGATGATGACGTCAAGTCAACAAAACCAGCTGAGCACTGAGTGTTTGTAGCCAACACCCAACTCAAGCTCTCTGCTTCAGTGCATAACCTTGGAAGGATCTGGATGTTTCAAAGAAATGCATGTGAACAAAACATCCCCAAATCTCAAAGACATTAGAATATAATTGTATCCATCTTAAAAACCCAGTCTGGTAGTGTTCCTTGGAATTACTATCATATTGGAAGATTCTGTGCACTACCAAAGTGTTCTGTGCCAACATTAATCTGTCAAAGCATGACACCTTAAACTTTACAGAACATCTACAATCTAAATCAAACTAAACTGAGATACCCAAAATGCATCTGTTCTCCTTAAAAACTGCAACCTTAACATATACAGTAGCAGCTGTTTGGCCATCAGCGTAACCTACAAACATGGAGTGGAACCACTTCAATCCCCTCACATTAACAATTAAAGTGTAGGACAAACACTACCTGTGTCCTTCCCCACAATGCATCTCTCTCTTTCACCTTCATGCTCCATAAAGAAGTGTGTCGCCTAAGGCCATGAGGCTCAGTCTGCAAAGACCACACACACACACACACACACACACACACACACACACACACACACACACACACACACACACACACACACACACACACACACACACACACACACACACACACACACACACACTGTTAGAGGAGGATTGTAAAGGTTCTGTTTTGCATGTAGAGGATGGTCCAGTGTATCCTAAACTAAAGGAGATTATAACGGATGTTGTTAGATCCTTTCCTATAGAGAATTCAAATAGCTCTTATCACGGCTGACACTGAGGTACTTCCGGGTCATTTCACTCCGTTAGGAACCTTCCTAAGCTAAACAGACAATACAACCACAACCATGGATTGCCATCTGTCCTGCTCTCTTTATCTGGCAGACATACATGAAGTATGTGAGCAGCCGGACCTCAGCCGTACCGTCTCTCAGCTCTGTTCACCTTATTCTCTGACCTTATGCATGCACTTTGGGATTGTGTGTTTTGTGTGTACATGAGTGTTTGTGTGTGTTTTAATAGTAGAATGAAGCACCAGAGTTGTATTCCTCCTGTCAAGCACTGTTGCGTAAAGCTGCTCTTTTGAAAAGCAGAAAATGAATACTTGACATTTGAAAAGTACGACTGTAGGGGTTCTTTGCCTTCAGACTAAATGTCTGACTCCAGCCAGGGTTTTCAATCTCTGAGAGCATCAGGAAATCTGTGTAAGTGCATTTCAATTCAGATCTTTGTTTGTCCCTGATACGTCTTCTGGACTTCAGTTTGAAAGATCAGTAATTGTAACCTTCCATTTAGGCGATGTCACAATATTGCTGCAGGAAAATATATTCCATTTGTTTTGGGTTTTGTTGTATCTCTTGTTATAAATTGGTTGGAACACTGCCTGCTATGGAGCTGATTCTACAACTAAGGTCCTTACACACCAAGCCGATTTCGGCCGTCGATAGATGTCGATAGATGTCGGGCCGTCGATGAGCGTCCTGTCGCCCTACTCAGATTGGTGTATCCCGCCCCATCGTGTCTTTTCGGCCGTGCCGACACCTTCCGCAGGCTGTCGGTAAAAGGCCGTTGGCTAAAGAAATCACTCTGATTGGCTGTTCAGCTTAGCGAATCAGTGCATGAGAAGCGAAACAGAAGTGAGGGACCCAAACAAACTATTAAGAAGGCAAATCTGAGATTTCATTGAACTCCAGCTCTCGACACAGGTTCGGGAAAGCCCCATGAGCTTCTCGTTGTAGAGTGAAAATGAAACGCACACGCTATTTGTTGTTTGTTTATATCACGCAGTCTGTTCTTCTTCTCGGTTATCACACAGTCTGTCTTCCGGTTGTTGCCTCTTTTGAATGACGAATACACACTACCGCCGCCTGCTGGTAAGGAGAGTTATTGCCAGTCACGCATGCGCAGTTCGTACGTGCTACTTGGCCGTCGGCTGAAGTCTTTGCGGTGTGTTCCAGTGTGACGGAGTAACGTGAGGCGACACAACAGTCGGTTCCGTCGGGACGTGTTCTTTGGTGTCAGATTGGAGTGTAGGGGCCGCTACACACCAATCTGAGACCAAAGAACACGTACCGAAGGCGCCCCGACTTTTACGTCCGCTACGTCGCCTGCGTCGGCTACGCCGCCCACCTGCGTCGCCTACGCCGCCCGCCTACGAACACACCGCAAAGACTTCAGTCGACGAGTGGCAATAACTGTCCTTACAGTAGCGGTAGTGTGTATTCGTCATTCAAAAGAGGCAACAGCCAATCAGAGTGATTTCTTTGGCCGACTTTCTTTGGCCGATTCAACACGTTTGCCGCACTAGGAAATACGTTTTTTAAAAAGCTAATGTTGTCAGCCTTTAACAGAATGTAGTCTGCTCTGATCTGCATAAAATATGAACCATATCAATGTAGACCACCAAGCAGATCCTGCACCTAATGAGCCTCCAGGGTAACGGACAGGACACACCTGTCATGATGTTATGCAAGTGAGGCGTTCATTGACTGACCCCATGCAGGGAAAACCACTACCACTGGAACATCAATGATCTGTTCAGCTTCCTGTACACGGATACAAACGGAGACAGAACATATTGAGAAGTCCTGAGCCAGTACCCAGGCATCCATCCAGTGGAAGGATACAGATCTGGAGGGCCCCTGACCCAGCTATATGATCCCCCCCCCCCACTACTAGGGGAGTGTGGTGTCTGTGAGCTGGATGACTTCATGCACACTGTGGCTGACTTCATCAGGACACAGAAACACATCTATTATTGCTGTGTGTGTGTGTGTGTGTGTGTGTGTGTGTGTGTGTGTGTGTGTGTGTGTGTGTGATCATTGGGGAACAATAGTGGGTCTATGAGGGTACAATGAAGTACAATCCACACTTGCACTGATACTCACACACATCAACGGCACAGTGACTGACCACTAGGACACTGCAGGAGACCCCTCAAATCCCCCTGAGAACTGAGGAGACATTTACTGATGCAAACAAGCTTTTCGTCCTCTCTACCTTAGCACACACTGCTCGTACCAAGAAACACCCATTTGATGAAGATTAGTCAATCACCAAGACAATAAACTGATCCAGAGTTTTGGAGAAACCAAATCAAACTAGGCACCAACCTGCATGAATGCTTTTTTCAAAAAGAGACTAACATTTAGATTGCAAAGAGAGGAGAGTCGAACCTGATCCCGAGACACACAAAGGTAATTAGACTTGTCCAAAAAATGTGTTGACCCGATTCGAGCAGACCCAAATACAGAGAGTTCACTTAGACAGGCAGAAAAACGGTGCTCAAAAATGACAAACCAGCTCTCCTGGATTGAAGGCAAACTATTTAATTGGTAGAAAAAAAACACTACAAATAAAATGCATGCTTAAAATATGACACACGCACAGCCTGTTCCACTCTCTTCTCTCTGCATCACCACCTGTTTGTTCTTTCCTTTTCTCTTTCTGTGTGTGTGGATAAGCAGTTTTAAGTGTCTTGACCTACATATCCCGGATGTGTGACTCACCAGTCACCAGGATCTCCTCTGACTTCCTGTCCAGCCTGCAGTCTCACAGCTGACCTGAGGCAGAGCAGGACTCAGCGCTGTCCACTGGATTACCTGGAGACCATTGTGTCTCAGTGAAGGAAATGTTTAATCTTGGTAAGTCATCCTTCAAGTTAAAGGAAATAATGAAGTCCTTCCTAATTGACAGGAGTTTCAAGCAGGCATTGACAAATGAAGACATTGATTGAATTGAAAGTCTTTAGAATGGATTTGCTGCAGGATCAAATCACATCCGTTCAGTCAGAGATATAAACTGTAGCAGTCCCACAGAACAGGTTCCTGAGACTGTGCTGGCATTTGGCAACAAAAAAGGAGCATCTTACATTACATTGCATTTAGCTGACGCTTTTATCCAAAGCGACTTACAATAAGTGCGTTCGACCAACAAGATACAAAATTGAAGAAAACAGAATCATATAAGTACATCAGGTTTCATAGAGCTAAAACATTTCAAGTGCTACTCAACTGGCTTTAGGTAAGCCAGTCCTTTATTAGTATATAAGTGCTTTGTTAATAGTTCTATCGCTCGAAGTGGAGTCGAAAGAGATGAGTTTTCAGTCTGCGCCGGAAGGTGTGTAAGCTTTCTGCTGTCCTGATGTCAATGGGAGCTCATTCCACCATGTTGGAGCCAGGATATCAAACCCACGTGTTTTTGCTGATGGGAACTTGGGTCCCCTTCGCAGTGCGGGTGCAGCGAGCCGTTTGGCTGATGCAGAGCGTAGTGCACGTGCTGGGGTGTACAGTTTAACCATGTCCTGGATGTACGAAGGGCCAGATCCATTCGCAGCATGGTACGCAAGTACCATTGTCTTGAAGTGGATTCTAGCAGTTACCGGAAGCCAGTGAAGCGAGTGGAGGAGCGGAGTGGTGTGGGAGAATTTAAGAAGGTTGAAGACCAGACGAGCCGCTGCATTCTGGATGAGCTGCAGAGGTCGGATGGCACATGCAGGTAGACCAGCCAGGAGGGAGTTGCAGTAGTCTAGGCGTGAGATGACGAGAGCCTGGACCAAACTTAAAGATTACGTTTCAAGTCTTTCTTAAAAAAAGACTCACCGCCCGTATAAACATTGACACTGTCTTTGGTTGATGGAAGCATTCCATAGTGACCATCAATATATCCCTTCCTAACCAAGTTCCAATTAAAGCAATGAGGGCGGAAATCCAGTTAAAATTCATTCAGCTGGAGAGACACATGAAAACTTAAAAGACTCCAAGACCCCGGCCACACGAGGACGAAAACGGCTAAACGCATAGGATTAACGCAAACGCAATCGCAAACAAGCTTCCGTCCACACGCAATAGTTATCCGGATAGTGTCTGCCCACACGAGACCGCTCCGTTTAGCTCCAACCGCTGGAGAAGCTGCAGTACATATGCAGGAGCCTGTACGTGGCGCTGTAACTTCCTCCACAAAAGCAGCGAAGAAGCATGGTTGTCATGGTTGCCCTTCTGTTTATTCTCCGCGGTGGGGGCCGAGGGAACCGGGCAGAGTTTTTCGCCAGTCAACGTGTATTAAAGTTTAAACCTTCCGACAAAATTATAAAAGTGCCGGTCAAAGGTCTTCTTTGTTATTTATTGAGCTTTAAAACAAATGAATAACGACTCTATATAATATAATAATAAAAATACACGGAGCCTCTCTTTTTCCTCCCTCTCTTCGGACAGCGTCAGTGTCTGTTTCATGCAGCAGCTGATCCAGTAATGAGTGACCCGGCCGACAGTAAAAATAAACATATTTATAACTAGGTAGTTTGAGAGGTGTCTCCGTCCTGTCAGATTAGACTTCACTCGCGTTTAGGTCCATATCGAGAGAAAGATAAATAATCTGAATTCAGTGTGCAGTTTACTTTGACGCGGGGGTGAGCAGCAGAGGTGGGGAGAGGCGGGGCTATTGCGCAATCATTATCAGAAAATGATCGTATAGGGCGCACACACGGAGCCGTTGGACCCCCCAGAGCGTTGCGTATGCCGTTCTATCCACCTTGGGACCCGTTATCGTTTCCTCAGTCGTTTAGTGCCGTATTCGGTCGTCCTCGTGTGGCCGAATGGTCTATATGACACTAAACAGTAACGCAAACGGCCGTTTTTGTCCTCGTGTGGCTGCAGCCTAAGTGTGGAATATAGAGAGAAGTAGGATAGTCAGCTCCTCTTTGGTGACATTCATCCGAGCTCGGTGTTGACAACAATGCTTTACCCACAAATGTCATCCCACTTGTAAACAAAACACTTTTGGCTTAGGTTTTGCTTTCAACAGAGAAGTGTCCCTCACTCCATTGTGCTTTAAGAGTTGGAAGAGTTATCTGCTAATGAATGTCTTTGGTAAAGATAGTGTGCAAAAGCTTTGAATGCTTACTAAAAGTAGACCCTTGAAATTAGCAGCAAGGTTTGTAGAACCACCTACAGAATAAATAATACAACGGTGCATTCTGCAGACTGCAAATACAACTGTAAACCCCTCACACACCACTGCACGCTGTACGCTTTAGTCAACTGGACAACATTATCAATGCGCAGATCACTGCACTGGTACAAACTGATCTATACCGCTATGCTTGGACTGCTGCCCCTCTACATATCCACTTACATATCACACAAACAGTACAGCTATAGACTAAGATCTCAACATTACATCACTCTGTCCGTCCCCTCAGTCCGCACGGTGCTTGGGAAAAAAGCCATATCATACTCTGCCCCCTCGACCTGGAACACACTTCAGCAGGAACTTAAGCTGACCACTTTGATACCCATCACGGATTTTAAACTCATTTTAAAAAAGCTGGAGAAATCATCTGTGGGTGTTTGCACCTGCTATATCTGACTGCTGTATATGGATTTTAATGACTACTTTTTTACGATGTTGTATTTTAGTGTTGCCTCTGTGTTTAGTGTCCTGTCTGTCTGTAACTTTGTGTGGTAGTGTTACCACTGACAGGTCTCTCTTGAAAATGAGACCTTGTGTCTCAATGTGATCTACACCTGTATAAATAAAGGCTAAATAAATAAAAATAAAACAATGTGGAAATGTGTTTGTGGAAGGCATCTTGTTGGAAGAGGGTCTCTGATTGTAACATGCATTAAGTGAGCAACAAAGGACACACAGCAGGGGAGGGACATATAAAGAGAGAGCTCCTTTTTGAAAGCTATATTGATATCTGAACATTGTGTTGGGTCTGTATACTGACTCAATTTAAGGTATCGCCTTTAAACTCTAGTGTATAGTGCTGCATCAAAACTCCTGCTAGTATTCCACTGATACTGCGTGTTATTATGAAAACACAGGGCTATTTTTAACAGTCGCAAACAGATTTTTAGCAACTACTGCAAATACTGCCAGAGATACTTCTGCTTATCTCTGCACCCCGTGTCAACGAGCGATGAAGCAGCCACCATTAGAATAAATAAGTTGCCCCTCCGACCCTGTCTATCATTGTGGAGACACCCAGGCTCTCCTGAGACACAGACCCAGACACCATGACCTCTGGAGTCAGGCATCGGCGCCACCCGGGTCCCTGGAGGAGGAGCAGCCTGTGATACTGCTGTCTGCTCCCCAGTTACAATGTGCACAGCCAGGAGAAGAAGAACACGTGCAGGCAGAGAGAGGACAGTTCAAACACAAGATCTGACCAACAGATGAACACCAGCGGCAGTATATTAACCACATATTTCAGTTTGGTATTTTACTGCAGACCTTCTCTTCAACGGGACCTTTGTCACCCTAGCATTATTGAGAAGTTAAATGTTGGCTGTAAAATATCTCAATCATTACATCCTTTGGTTACATTTATTCCAAAAACTAATATCATGGACTGTCATCAAACATGTGATATTATATATCAGCCAATAAACATTGTCATAACATTTGAACACTCAAATGTGACCCTCAAACAGTATTGGTGAGGTATTAGAAAAGAACCAACACTGAATGAATCGTGATGAGAAAGGCAGGGATTGGCAGAGATCAGACTCACATTACAGTCAGATATTTGTCATGCACTTGAGTGACTGCTGGATACAGTGTTCTTATTTTCTCTGTGGACCTCCACTCCTTAACCCTTAAATGCTTTCTGTATTATGTGGACACAGCCATTTGACAGACTGTGTCAATGTGTAGCATGGGTGTTAATCGTCATATGGATGTAAAGTCGGTGTAGGAACGTGTAATATGGATGTAATAAAAGTGTAATATTGGTTTTATAAGTGTGTAATATGGGTGTACTAATGTTGTGTATTAATGGTGTATATGGGTGTAAATCTGGTGCAGGACGGGAGGTGCTTGAGGGGCTGTGATTCAGAGGACGGAGCTGTTCTGTTCCTCAGAACAACAGTGTAGACAGAACACATCTCCACTTCTAGGAAATGCTGCTGCACATCCAATCAAGCAAATACCAAACTAACGGCCAGCCACCATGCAACGTCCCAGATGTTTTGAGTTCACTTTAGTGTGAGCCGCCATGCCTCTGCATCTGCAGTGTTGGCCGGTGAAGAACTTTCCTGAATCTATGGGGGGCTCTCTGCTCCACCCATGAGCTACAGCTCCTCTGAACCCGAGCTTCCAGAGCGAGGGCTCCGCATTAAACTGCCGACCTGTCTTCAAACCTGAAGCCTTACTCTTCAAACATGTTTCGTGGTTGTGTCCTTTTTGCTGTTTTAACACCATTCTGTGTACTAGATGTTTACAAGTGCACAACATTGTCTCTCCTCTTTATATCCTTTTAACTTTCCATTCACAATACAGTGAATTGGTTTGTTTACCTTTAACATGTAGCATACAACATTAAGGGTGAATATTTCTGTATTTATATGTTATTAAAGATCATCATTTTTCGAATGATTTGAAGCATTTGTCCGCTATCAGGATGGTATCCCAACATGCAAGTTAAAGCAATGCTCTTGTTATTTTGTGAACGTTCAAATAAACGATGTGAACCCTGAACCCTTTGAAAAAGTCATTATCTCAATATTGATCAAAGATAATCCTCATGAAGGTCTACGTGCTGCAGAAGCTTTGGGTTCTGTTCATGTATCTGATGTGTGCATGTTTCCTGCTGTGTTGTCACTGAAGACTCTATTCTGCTCTTTTGTTTCAGTCTAGCTCAGTTTCTGTGAGGAATGGCTCAAAGCCTGGTTCCCGGAGTGTGGGCGGCTATAGCATTTTCAACTAGGCATCCTGCCATCCAATTTTGGAAAAGAAGATGTAATATCTGCTATCATTTTAATGTAGCCCCACAAAGAATGTACAATCGGATGGGAATGTCATAGTTTTGCAGCCATTTTGTATAAGAGAGAGAATCATATGAGGAGCATGGCTTCCTGTTGACATACAGTATTTTACTGTACACTTGTTCCAGCTCAGCGTGGATGTACAATGGTAGTAAGTAGTTAGACTTACACACCTCATTTAACAACACTGATGTTCCAAGACAAAAATAGTTTTTCAGTCCTGGGCCGAATGTATGAATACTATCTGTGTAGTACAAATTAATCAAATGAATGATCATTTGACTGTAGAATTGAAAAATTGAAAAAGCAGTTCAAAGATTTCCTCTCACTGCCCGCTCCACATCTTTCTGACACTGAGATGGAGGGATTGACCTTCAGAAGACTTATTGGAGACAACGAGCTGCTGTGCAGGCTGGGCTTCTGAAGGTTCCACTGCAGCTCACAGCCTGTCATATGAACTGAAGATGGAGTCTGGTCCGTTCAAGCCTTGGATCGATAGCAGCCTTGATATGGAGACGTGGAGCAGCAGAGCAGACCGTATAGATGTGAGGGTGAGGGACTCAGGGAATAAAGGACACATAAAACAGATGGCACTCTCCCAGAAGCTAAGTGCTGCCACTGTGCTGCTCATATTTCTCTTTTACTGTAAGCCCTTATCCAGATCATGACTCACTGTAACTACCTTGGTCCGTCTTAAAGAGCAGCTTTTGTCTAGTGATAACAGCTAAATCGGGTCATCATCTCCAGATAAAACCGAGCGATTCAATGATTTTTCCTAAGCTCATTGTTTTAAGGAGAGGCGGAAGAAGTACTCTCATATTTTACTTGGGTCAGTAAAACACCTGCATTCAAAATTGTACTTATGTATGGCCCATATCAGATTTAAAAATATGACATTCTTGTTTTATAATGAATTACGCATTAATGTCGATGTTGCACTTGGTCAAGGTGGGGATTATTTCAATGGCTTGATATGCTGCTGGGTAGTTTAACCTATAATAATACACAATTATGTATTGCTTTATATTCTATATTATGAATCCATACCTGAAAAGTAGCTATTAACTACATTTGTGAGATACATTTTGTGGAATAAATAGTGAAATATTGCTTCCAAAATGTAGTAAGGAAATGATAAAGCAGTATAAAGTCAAATGAGTCTGTGTTAATTAAGTACAGTACTTGAGTAAATGTAATTAGTTACATTCCACCACTGTTTCTTTTTTTAAAGGTGAGGCCTATATTGAACTAACAACCCATTGAAATATCAAAAGCCAATCTGTATCTGCGTACAGTATTTATATGTAGATATGTTAGAGGTCATGTGAGATAGTGCCCCATTACATATGTGTTCCAGAAAGTACATTTGTAAACCGTCCTCCTCAGTAGGCTCAAAAAACTACGAAAAAGAATGGAAACAGGAGAGGCTTTATTAAGCCAAACTCCATTCATGGATGAAGGGTATAATTATATCCTTGAAAACAAACGCATGTGAATAAAACCAGTATTTGCTGCAAAAATGCAATATGTGTAATGATCTGATATGGCAGCATTTGTATACATCATGATCTGCCTAAATGGGATTCATAACAGAGTGCTTCCTCCAGGCCTTAAGAGAGAAGCAGGGAGAGAACTGATGAGAGCTGATGGAGACATGTGGGTCTGCTGAGCGGACCGTTCCTATCAATGCAGTTTCTGTTTGGATATTGTTATATGTCTACATCAACTGGATTCATAAAAACACCGTTTTCAACATTCATGGTACTAAAGGTCAAATCATAATAACCACTCATCTGCAGTCCAGTCACATAGCTTACTGAATGATGGACCTGTCTCTCCCTCTGTTTGCTGTTATGCTGTAATTACCAGTGAATTACACTTGAAGAAATGAGTACAAAAGACCCCCATCACCCCAGCCACAAACTGTTCTGTCTGCTGCTGTCTGGCAGGTGTTACCGCAGCATCAGGACTACAACCACCAGATTCAGAGACAGTTTTATACCACAGGCAATAAGACTGTTAAAAACCTGAACTGTTGAAACTAGGGCTGCTCGATTATGGCAAAAATCATAATCTCGATTATTTGGGTCAATAATTGTAATCGTGATTATTAAATGCGATTATCCATTGACTTTGAAAACATCCATTTATTGTACTTTAAAACAAATAATCATTTGAACTTTTTAACTGTTGAATTATACGTTCAGGGTAATCAACTGAAAAACCAATAGATAAATTAATTAAAATAAAATAAAGTATACATTCATATCTACATTTAAATAAATAATATCAAAATAATAAATACCAATAAACAAGATCAACAAACATGTTGCAGTGCACTGTCACAACCTGAAAACTCCTTAACATATTCAACATATTCCACTCAGTTAAACATTAAAGGCTGGCCCACCGTCATGGTCCAGAAGTAACAGGAAATATGATATGATATGATATACTTTATTAATCCCCGTGGGGAAATTGTTTCTCTGCATTTGACCCATCCTAGTGTTAGGAGCAGTGTGCTGCCATTTTGAACAGCGCCCGGGGAGCAGTGTAGGGAACGGTGACTTGCTCAGGGACACCTCGGTAGCACTTGGTCTTGCCGGGACTTGAAATGGTGACCTTCTAGTTGCCAAGCCGAGTCCCTATCGACTTCGCCACCACCGCCCCAACATGTTGAACTACAATTTAAGACCAAATAAAAAATGGTTGGCCACCATGGCAAATGCTGGTAGGGCTGCTCAAGTCATCTCTTAAAGATTTGTTGCTAGAAACTAGGGCGGCTCGATTATGGCAAAAATCATAATCTCGAATATTTTGGTCAATAATTGATATCATGATTATTAAAAACGATTATCCATTTACTTTGAAAACATCAATTTATTGGAGAAGAAAAATGTGAACAGTATGTTTTTAACAGTTGATTACCCTGAACTTTAAGTATAACTCAACTGAAAAACCAATAACAAAAATATATATATATAATCGTTATATTTCGATTACGTTGTTTTCGTAATCGTTGCAAGCCATAATCGTAATTGCGATTAAAATATGATTAATTGAGCAGCACTACAGTAGTTGAAATAACATCCGTCATTCATCTGCTACTTAGTAAATATTTATCTATTTATCTAATATATCATTCCAATAACTTGCATATAGACTCTTATTGCACTATTTCACTTTTTTAAACTATTTTTTTGCACTATATTTTTCTGTTTATCTGTGTTGCACTGTTGGAGGAGCCTGTGACCTAAGATTTTCATCGGCATAACTACTCTGTAGATATGTGCGTATGACAAAATAAAGAACCTTGAACCTTGATTACAGCTTCCTGTTGTTCTTCTAAACACCAGCTGACTATCTGAAAGCAATACATATTTGTATGTACAGAGAAACATGCTGCAAGGAATACTCAGTGGCATACACTGTAAACAACAAAAGGTATAATATGTAACGGCTTTTCATCTCAGCATGTGACTTAATAAAATAATCACAATATTAAACAAAAATGCATATTATAGTGGAAAGAATATTTGTTCAGTTTCAGTAGTGATCTGTTCCCAGCCTTTGTGCTAACTTTGGCTACGCATGTAGCTGACCCTGTCCTCGTTACACAGAGATGAAGCTGAGTGATCTGACGGCAGTGGTTCCCAACCTGCGCCAAAGATCGCAGGGGGTGCGCCAGGCCTCAGATGATTTGAGGCCAAATATCATATTTAGACTTTTTATTTTAATTTTTTTAACATATAATTGTAACGCAATGCATGATTGTCACTAAAAGCCTTGTCTCTACATTACAATAAAATATAAAAAATAATTGATTAATTCATTTGAATACAAATTCAAGTTAGTAGCTAATAAAGGCATGACAGAAATGTATAATTATTTCTTTAATAGAAATGTTCCTTCTGCCCGTAAAGTGTCCAAACCAGGCTTTTCTGGATAAGCGCATTTTTAAAACATATTTGTCCATATGTCCATATGTCCATTTCAATTGGATTATTTGTCACAGTTGCTCCGATCAGATCGGTCTCCTCCATTTTGTAGATTATTTACGACTTTTGAATCCACATAAACACATCGGCAAAATCCGGCTTACTTTGAGCATGTGTTTTAAACAGTTTAATCCCTTTGTGAATTGTCTCCACTTGCGCCGTCCTTTAATTTCTTCATACAGCGGGAATCCAAATGAATTAATCCTGAGTCCAATAACCATCAAAGTCACTCCAATAGTGCTCCTTAATTACGCTTTCATCCTCCTTAACAAAATACTTCACATTCATCCAGTTTGTGACAGTAGTTGTAGCATTTTGAGACTTTTAAACTTGAATTACCGCTGTTGCGCCCCCGGTTAACCGAAATGTACATATCCTATAAAAAAAATTGGGTACAAAAAAAATGTCCCACATTTTTTTTCCACATTTTTTTTTCAATCTATTTTGGAAATAAATACATACATGTTCAAATAAGTGTAGAAATCAAGTCGAATTTGTCAAATGTATTGGTACTGGTGATCACAGTTTGACAGCTAAAGGCCTACAGCTTTCATGTGCGGAGGCGATTCACAATCAGGCCAGCTGTAGAGAAGACCCTCTCAGCTGGAACGGAGGTTGCGGGTATAGCAAGGTATAGCATGTATAAGTTTAATTTGGCATAGTTCGACCTCTACACCGCATTCACTAACCTGGTCGAAATATTTCCACACATTACTCCTTTTTGACGCCATGTCTGTTGTGTAGGACTCTTCTTGGAGTGTAAATAATTACCGGACTATGACTGGTAAAATAAGTTGAATACCGGCAAAACTAAATCTCTCCAGTCAAAATGTCTATGTACTTTGCCGCCACACACGGTTGTCAAGCAGCGCTTATTGTTGTTTAGGCTGGCCATGTGTCGCGAGTGTTGACAGGGGGCGGGGGAGCACGCTCATGAACCTCGCAACGGCTGCGGAGCGCATTTGCGCTACATTTGGGCATAAGATGAGGCTTGAGTCTGCGTGATCTGCGTGTAGGGAGGGGCAGCAGCCATATCATTGGCTAGAACTAGCTAGATCTGATGGATTTGGACATAAACGCGAGTGAGAGAGAGAGAGAGATCAGCACCTGCAGCTCTGCCCGCTGTGAGGGACCGGTGAGCGGAGCAAAACACACCATTAGACGTCAACTAACACATTTAGCTATGGCACTGTCGTATACATTGAATTATTCAATTTGATAATATGTAATCAACTTAGGCATCCCTCCTAAAAAATAAATAAAAAAAATAATAACTCATATTCGATACCTGAATAATTATTTGAATACCTGAATAATTTCGAATATTCGAATATTCGATTAATTGTTCCCATCCCTACTGCTGATCACCACTTTCATTACATTATGTGGAGTCAACTTTGTTACACCTATTGTGTTCCTGCCCTAGGAAATGAATGGGTAACCCCACATTATGTTCATCCATCAGATCAGTGGCGGCTGATGGAAAATATTTTTGGTGGGGCTGTTGATATAGTGAGTAAAAAAAATGTTTTGCGGAGAAATGACCCCTTAAATTAGGACTTCTGGTGATGTAATGGCACGTTTCCAGTGCAGTGCGGAGCTCGCTTTAATGCTGCGTTCAGACCGGACGCGATGCGAATATTCGCTTCGCTCTAAACGCTCCTATCGCATCGCTCTAGTCGCTCGAGTTTCACCGCGGCTGCCAGCTGTGTTTACTCGCATCATTCAAACAAGACGCGGCGCTCGGGAGCTACAACTACAACAAAATGAACATATTTTACCGTGATTAAATTGTAATACACGTTTCTAAATTATGCCGACGTAACAACATACTGATACCGGTTAGTAAAAACCATGAATTAATGCTTTGACAAGTCTGCAGACAGACGGCAGGCGAAAAACCTTTTAGAATGCTTGTTTTCTGAATGGAGCTTGGCTAAGCTAGCGTTATATATGCTCCGACCGTCCACACTCACAACAACGGCCTATAGGCCTACACACATAAATAAACCAGCGACTGTATTCTCCATGACACAGTCTGTGGTTTGTACTTGTTTAACTTTTGTCTAGTTTCTGAACAGATCGTATCTGTCCCCGGCTGTTTGAAGAGCAAGCATGGGAAACAAAAGACAGCATTTACCTGTTTGCATCCAGCTAGCCATGCCGTTCTGGTGTACCAGCTACGTGAGAAGCCTCGTTGATACGTATTGTCTTTTTCACGAGCTTGCTGCAATATATACAAATCGGGTTGGTCCGGTCCAAGGTCTTTAAGCAACAGTTTATCTCCCAAACGTCTCCTTTCGAAAGGATTGGAGATTAGCTCTTGAACGGAATTCGGCGGGGACCGAGCTCCAGCGACTCCACCTGCACACGAAGCCATTCTCATCCAACTCATCCAACACCTTGGTCACTCACGAGTCTAAAAAACAACTCACGTCAATGCACGTAAGCAACGTGGGCGCCGACGTGAGCGCCCTCGTGACCAAAATATTTGACGGCGCTGATTGGCTGAAATTATGTTTCGGCGGCACAGTTTACTATTGAGACTTTTGAAACGTGCTGGTTGCTGCTGTTTGGCTCGGGGGCTCCGCCCGGTAATGATAAACTAATGGGCAAGGCCAGGCAGGAAACATGTGACTTATCAGTAACTTTAGACATCGTAACACAATTTTAAACGAGATTTTATTGTAGATTATACATTTTACTGATACCAATTGTATGATATTTACCTTGTTCATTAAAAATAAAAATATTAAAAAAATCTTTATTTAATATTTTTTTTAATATATTTTTTTGTATGTGGGAAGAGGTGGGGCGGCGCCCCTAGCGCCCCTATGGGCCGGCCGCCACTGCATCAGATAGTAAACAGCCACAACATTTTCATTTTGTAATACAAGTCTATTCATATTCACTTCAGTTATTCATGTAAACCAGTGGTCCGAGACATTGTTTACATCTTAAAATGGTAGTAAATAAAATATGTTAATGTTTATTTTGTTAAAGGGTGCATGTCATGCTTTTCCGGTTATTACCCATCCCCTTGTGTGTTATGAAGGTTTCTATGCATGTAAACAGTCTGCAGAGTCACAAACCCTCAAAGTACACCCTGTAGCGAGTAAAACTCTAACACAGAAAAGACCTGTCTATGCTGCCCCAGAACGCCTCGTTGGACATTTCTCATTTCCCATTGTTTGCTTGGGTTCTGTGACGTGTGAACACCCAAATCAACAACAAATGACCGGATTGGCCCAAATGGACCAATCCGCGGAGCACCTCACACACACCAGGATCCCTTGGCTAACTAACAGGGAGTCCCCATTGACTTGCATAGAGCTCCCTGAACGCTGGTAATAGACGAGTTGCATCTCGGAGAAATGCTCTCCGCAGACCCATTCTCACAGCGTTATAAACCTTTTTCTTACTGAATAGAGTGGCGAAGTCACGCCCATCTACCCATGGGACCTTATTTCGGAAAAATAATGTATTGAAGTCAATGGAGAGACAAAACGTATCTTTCGATCCCGTTTGAATTGTGCCATGAATATGATGTTTGTCAATCTTAGAAAATAATTTCCATGTCAAAAAAGTCACAGTTTGTCGTAAAACTGTTGAAATATAAGACTGTGAAAAATACGCAACTAGAAAGACTACAAATCCCAGAGTCGCGTAAGTGATGTCACAATTGTTTTCCTCCACTAAGAGATAGCTAAGATCAGCGCCATCTAGATAGAATCTATCTAGATGGCGCTGGCTAAGATAAGATAACTTTAACAAGATGCCTGTGTGCTTAGTACCAGGTTGTTATCATACCAGCAATGGGTCTTGCTCGCTCTTTCGCTTCCCGTCTGATGAAAGGACCAGGAGTGGCTGGATCAAATTAGCTACCTAGCTAGTAGCTAGCACGTTAGTTAGCATTACAGCCTTGTAATTGTTATTAGCCTTAATATGAAGTAACATTAAGTAGCCCAAAATGTTAAACGGTAAGAGTAGTAGTCATATTTCGTGAACCCTTTGAAGAGTACTGTCACACCGGGGTGATCATTCTATAATACACCATTTAAGCCCGGGGGAGAAATGCTAACGCTACATTAGCATCGGCGATCTTTTCTACTTCATGCTATCTGCACAAATGGTTGACATTAAACATTAAAAAGACCAGGCAGTTCAGAGAGAATCAAAGGAAGGCAAGCAGGCAGCTTTGCATGACATTCTTCTGGACGTGTTTCATTGTGGTGATAGTGAGGGTAGTCAATTGTTTTGTTGACAAGACAGTAGTGACGGCCATCTTGGTGACGTGTGTTGTTCTGCGAGACCAGAGATGTAGTTCATTGAGCGTTTCACACAAACAAATGTGTTACTTCACAGTTTTACGACACATTTTCTTTTTTTTTACTTGCAAAATTATCTTTTAAATTGACAAACATCATATGTGTAATTCGTGGCACAATTCAAACGGGATCGAAAGATAATCTTTCTCTCTCCATTGACTTCAATACATATTTTTTTCGAAATAAGGTCCCATGGAGGTCCACCGGAAGGGGAGGGACTTCGCCACTCTATATCAAGCCACACTTATTGTTTTTACTTCGGCTGTGAGTGTTTGTGTGTGCTCAGGATGAGTTTTGCTGTGTCTCGCTGTATCGCCGACCCGGAAGCCTGTCCGCTCCTCGCAGCAGCGAGCCTCGCAACGTCCCGACCAATCAGAGCACACTGGGCTCACAGGGAGGGGGACAGAGAGTGAATACCTGGTGAATACACATACTATACAGAGATGCTGTATGAGAAACCAATGTGATTTTGGAAAATTGCACAATTTAAATCCATTCTAGACCTCAACAATGGAAATATGATCAGTAGAAATGGCCATTACATGGGACCTTTAATGTAAGAGGAACTGACAGGTCACATTTGACCGGGACCACCAAAGTAGGGGGGAATAAACGAACACTACAAGAGGGTTAATTACAACCTGGTCATATCTGCACTCATCCTTTGCAGCCTGATCAAAGTGGTCATTGAGCGGTGGTCCTCCTGTCCAGGACCTCTGAACACACTCCTACAGCCCCCATCCCTTTCTGGAAAGCACTGCTCACACAGCTCCAGCCCCCAAACCAGCCTTAGCACCAGCAGGAGTGCTGACCCTGAACCCCCCACTGAGTGTGCACCCTCCTGCCAGATTGACTCCAGCTCAGTATCCTGAAATGCTCCCAGCATTCACATATTAACAACACATGTCTCTTAGCCTCTCAGCAAACTGGTAACAATGAAGGAATTAGCTTCAGCAAAACACAGAATACAGATGTAGATTAACTAGCGTGTAAATAATCTTAGCATAATCAACATATTCAGCAAGCACAGCATTATTACCTGCTTTATTCCCTTCACATACACACATAAAGACATTCCTGTTGAGGGGTAACTAAATAAATGCGAATTATTCCAAGCCGACGCCACACGAAGCTCCTGCGTGTTATTATGAGGTGGAGGGTCGTGTAGGTGACATACAATTGTCACATTTCTTTAATTGCCTAAATGTAATGTGGACTTTGGCGTAACGTTGAGCCCCTAAACGCTGTAATCGCAGGCTACTGTGAGTGTGTCCGAGCCTCCACTTGGTATATTGCGTCAAACAGAAGCGGGATCCCGTTCATCCTGCAGAAACCTGCTCTAAACATCCACCTGAAAACATGGGTCTGCCGTTCTGTTTTTCAGCGCTTATTTAATAAAAAATATATGGGGAATTACAGAGAAGAGAGTACGTAGTTTGAGGTAAAAGGTGTGTGTTTGTTTACCTTGCTGGATGCGGACCGTGTTCTCTGCGCTGCGGAGCCGAGGAGGTGTGCAGGAGGAGGGGGTGCTGCTCGCTGAGTCCGTGCGTTTCACAGCCGTTCTCTGGATCCTTCTCTCTCTCTCTATCTATCTATCTCTCTCTCTCTCTCATCCTCGCTTTCTTTGGACCACCTTCTGGTCTCCTTTCGCTAGTGTCAAGCCCGCGAAAATACAGCAAAATGACTTCCGGTTTCTATATTGCACAATTAAACGCGTCACTTATAAATGTAACTTCCACTGAACTGTCATCCCTTTAAGTATGACTTTAAAGGTAGGGTAGGTAAGAATGGAGAATCTGCCCCTTCCTTCAGACTTCCTTAGAGAGCCCATCCTCCAACACACACAAACGCGCATAAGTTTCCTAGCGTCAACCTAAAACCTTTATTTTGAAGGCAAACTCGAGTAACTTCCGGTGATGTCCTCGCTCCGCACGGGCAGCTTGACGCAGCTCCTCGTTGTTTGCTTCTCGCTTCTCCTTTTGTTAGAGGCTGCTGGAGGAGAGGCACAGAGGGGGCAGGTGCTGCTCCCCGCCCCGCTGCACAGTCTGGCTGTCCCCGGGGACCCGGAGAGAAAGAGACCCCTCCAATTAAAGCCTACATGAAGATAGATTGGGATGATATGATATCACATCTACATCATATGTACTAATTTGATCTGAAGACTCGGCTTTACCTTCCATCCTGCATTCACAAATCACAAATTAACAAATCAAGAAAAACACACACAAATAATTGGTAAAAATAAATTAACTAACAAATAAAAACAGTAATGACGTCATGAAGTAATAGTAAGCCTGACAAAAAGTGTTAGAATGCAGTTCATTTGTAAGGTCTTATCTTTCTAGAACGTTTCATTTAATGCAATGAAAAGCTCAAACACTTTTTTGATTACCACCAGTCTTTTTTTTATAAATGGAAAAATAACTGTATGACAATCTTGGGAATCCTCTGCAATCATACAGACATGCATCGTTGTAATGCCAATGCTATTATGTAAAATGTATAATTATGCAGTCACCTGTGTGTTCCATAAAGACTTGCAATTACTTGATTTGTTGAAAATATAATTCAGTGTTTCCAATTAAAATGAGAGTAGGCCTATGTGGAAAATCACAACATTGAATAGGTGCAACACAGACGTGTTTTGTTAAAATGTTTGTATGCCTCTTGAAAATCGCAACCAGTAAAAGGAAAACAAGATAATTCATCAACAATAATCCAGATCATTCAGAGACAAAACACAGTATCATGTAAAAACAGTAAAGCTGTTTCAGTGAGAGGGACAGAAACTACGTGTGAGAGCAGTGAACAGATCAGACCCGTTTATTTCATATTTCACCCCTCAGGGTCATGAAAGCAGAAGAGGCACATCCAGTGCCACCAATTAGACAGACAGGCCTCTGACAGCAGCAGACAGCATGCAGAGCAGCAAATCAGCTCTAGGCTAATTACTTATCACCCAATCACAGTGCCTCAAGAAAGACCGATAAGCTTAATTAATCTGAGGTGAAAAGTAACTAAAAAATGTACTGAAGTACTATACTCATGTACATATTTTAAGTATTTTCGTTTTATACTCTACTATACATTTTGGGAGACCATTTTGTACTTTTTACTCAATTACATGTATTTTACTGGTGTATATTAGAAACACACAATATATGTATTTTTTTTTTTAAATATGATGATTTGGTATACATTAACCATCTAACATTATATTTAAGTAACTAAAACCATGAGTGGGTTAACAGAAAATAAATTGTAATTAAGAAGTTGTGTGTTCAAAAAGCGCCCTCTGTTGGCGGCACCAGGGTGTGAACTGGAGGGGAGCAGGGGGAGCTATAGCTCCCCTAGTGGTGACATGAGCTCCCCTGGGAACATGGTTTGTGAAATTTGGGGGGAGCTCTCTAAAATATTGATATGATGACCAAATAAATTCCATTTTGGGCATGTTTTTTTTTCCAAAGGTGTAAAATAAGTGAAATAAAATTATATTTAGAGTTTATGATTCATGAAAAAAGTGTCGCCTGCTTGCACGCTGCCCGCAGCTCGATCACTCACAAGCTCGTTTAGTTAGCACTGCATGTTTACCAGGCATTGTTGCTGCTGCTGACATGTCGAAAAGAAAAAAACAACCTACCTTGGGCAATTTCTTTAAAAAGACGGCCAAACAACCTGATCAAGAAGACCAACCGAATGTAGCTGGTGGTAGCACATCGTACGTTATGACTGCTGCTACAACAGAACCGAGAGAGGAGGGAGCTAACGTCAGTGCTAGTGCTAACTTGACAGCTAACGTTAACTTGGGGGCTGAAGAGACACAAGAAGACGAGCCGTTGTGTTGTGTGTGTGGCGTCGCCGTGGTATAGTTCGCACACTGGACGGGACGCACAATTGTAACTACTGTAGCACATGGAGCGCAGCTGTTATTAGGAGAAAGGGAGAAAAGCACGTCATGTCGACGGAGCGCAGCCTGGACCTTTAGTGGCAACTTACCCATAGATCCCACCGGGTCCGTCTGCGTCGCGTTACGGTAAGGCAGTGGTTCTCAAACTTTTTCTGCCATTCCCCACTTTGAACAGGGGTTCAAGCCCCACCTGTCATGAGCTACTTTTACTCCTCTGTTGTTGTTTTTTGTCCTCACCTCCTCCAGGGGGGACCTCACCTCCTCTAGGGGGTCCACACCTCCTCCAGGGGGGACCTCACCTCCTCTAGGGGGTCCACACCTCCTCCAGGGGGGATCTCACCTCCTCCAGGGGGGACCTCACATCCTCTTGGGGGGTCCGGGGGCATGCACCCCCGGGAAGATTTTTCTTTTAAATGTTGAAGTGAAATGCATCAATCTGGTGCACTTTGAGCACAACATGAATTTATATACAGCTCTCAACACTCAGACGAAAGGGAGCTGTATGCTTTTCAATAATCCAAACATCTTTAGAATATGATCACAACCAATAACAAATCCTTTAAACTTGTTTATTCTTATCTTATGTTACCTAGTTAGCATTCTTTATTTCTATGTATGCATATTTGACTAATCACTCCCCTTTTAAACTGTTTTTTTCTTTTTTCACTGTCCTATACTCAGGGTTGGGAGGGTTACTTTGTAAATGTAATCAGTTACTGAATACTGAATACATGGCTCTGAAAGTAATCCGAACGTATTCAGATGACTTTTAGAATACTTTTTATTTTTCCATAACAGATGGGTATGTTTTGGTGAACAGGAGACACTTATTTTACTGTTTTCATGGCTTATCAAGAACTCAAACACAACATCTTGGTGTCATTCTGGACAGCTCTCTCATCTCTACCCCACATAAAAAACATCACCCGGACTGCATTATTTGTACTGTCTTAAAACCGTTCCTTGGGTATGTTATGAATTGTAATGTGCCCTTGGGTGCTTTGAAAGGCGCCCCTAAATAGAATGAATTTTCATTATTATTTATTATCTGAAACGATGTAATAACTTTTAAAACTTTTTCCAGTCGCTTGCCCCATTCATTCAGCAGCAGCAGCAGCAGGCCATTCACTTTGATTTGATCCCGTTATAAATGTCATCATTTCGACAATAAATAAATGCTACATAAACGTTATCTTGCACATTTTATCTAACCATCTCCGTTTTCTTTCCCCTCTCTGAAGAACCAGCACCTTACCGTGGTAGAGAGGTTTGTGTGCCCTGATGAACCTGGGGGCTGTGTTGTCTGGAACCTTGTGTTCCTGGTAGGGTCTCCCATGGCAAATTGGTCTCAGGCAAGGGGCCAGACTAAGATTGGTTCAAAAGACCTCATGAAAGGAAAACCAGGAAGTGAGGATACCCGGCCCGGAGGAAGCCCCCGGGCTCCTTCTGGAGCCAGGCCCAGAAGGAGGACTCGTCGGCGAGCGTCTGGTGGCCAGGCTTGCCACGGAACCCGGCCGGGCACAGCCCGAAAAGGCAACGTGGGCAACACCTCCGCTTCTCCGTCCCGCGAGCCCACCACCTACGGGAAACAGCGATGGGGTCGGGTGCGCTGCCAGAAGGGTGGCAGTGAAAGCAGAGGGTCTCGACGTACCAGACCCGGGCGACAGAAGCTGGCTTTGGGGACGTGTAACGTGACCTCTCTGGGGGGGAAGGAGCCGGAGCTTGTGCGGGAGGTGGAGCATTACCAGTACGATCTGGTTGGGCTCACCTCTACGCACAGCGTAGGGGTTGGACTCTATTCTTCTCCGGAGTTGCTCAAGGTGTGAGGCGCCGGGCGGGTGTGGGGATACTCACAAGTCCCCGGTTGGGTGCTTCGTTGTTGGAGTTTACCCCAGTGGACGAGAGGGTCGCCTCCCTACGCCTGCGGGTTATGGGGGGGAAAACTCTGACTGTTGTGTGTGCATATGCACCCAACAGCAGTTCAGAGTATACAGCCTTCTTGGAGACCCTGGAAAGAGTCCTGTATGGGGCTCCTGAAGGGGACTCTTTAATCTTGCTGGGAGACTTCAACGCACATGTGGGCAATGATGGAGACACTTGGAGGGGCGTGATTGGGAGGAACGGCCACCCTGATCTGAACCGGAGTGGTGGTTTGTTACTGGACTTCTGTGCTAGTCATGGATTGGCCATAACAAACACCATGTTCGAACATAAGGATGCTCATAAGTGTACGTGGTACCAGAGCACCCTAGGCAGAAGGTCCATGATCGATTTCGTTATCGTATCATCGGACCTGAGGCCGTATGTTTTGGACACTCGGGTAAAGAGAGGGGCGGAGTTGTCAACTGATCACCATCTGGTGGTGAGTTGGGTCGAGTGGCGGGGGAAGCCTCTGGATAGACCTGGTAAGCCCAAACTGTAGAGTTATATTTGTATTTATTCATGTTAGCAAACTATGGATAAGCTTAAAATGGGAATAATTTGGGTGGAACTGTGAGCTGGATGTGGGGCCTGTTTGACATATGTTTTTGAGGACAAAGGAAGATGGGGGAAGGTGAGAGCATGTCTTGAGTTGCATTCAATTTAGATCTAGCTACAGTGATTGGGGAAGCCTAAGGTCTAAGGTGTCTGTGATATTTGGGGCGGCCAATCAATGATGTCCGAATGGGAGGATCAGATAACTCCTCCCATTGTCACAGAGTAGAAACACAGAAACACACGCGGTGTTCAGTCTCTTTCCTCTGGCTGGCTCACGTGCAGGTAAATTCGGGATCCCAAAGATTAACTGTATTGAATTTGTACTGTATTGATTGTATTGTTTTGTCATATTACCATTAAAGTAGATATTGTTTACTTGGTGGCACTGGATTTCTTCCTGTATTATAACCAGCTTCATAGGAACGCGCGGAGATTTGAAAAGCGGATCAGATATCCCTTTAAATCTCTAACAAAGTGGTGACCCCGACGTCTAGATATAACGAAGCTGAGGAAGAATCCAGACGACCGGAATGGGTCGAGAACAAACGCTTTCAAACTTCTCAGACAATCAGCAGGGCCCTGCACAACTCTACACAAAGGTACAGACGCCTGTTATGAAATTCGACTGTCTGTAATTGGATACACTAAAACTTTAGGATTGTCTGTAGGTGTTTCACAGTGTTTTTAAAAGTTTAAATGGAATATACAATGCATATTTTACTATGTTAGGAAAGTTATATACAAAACACAAACGTTGATCGACAGGTAGACCAAAAGTCCTGCGTAACGAAAATAGAGCAGTTTGGCGCGGATCTGCAGGTAGATTATTCCTGAGTGGCGTAGAGACGGGGCAGTTTGTGGGTGCGAGGTTTGACTCCTGCACGACAAAACCTGAAAACTCGATATATCAGATCGGGTCGCCGTCTAAAACTGGGGTAAATAACAGACTAAGGCTGAAAGCTAAAAGCCAGAGTTCTGTTATATACCAATCGAGGGAGAGAACGCGAACCTCACAAAAAATTGTGACGGGACCGTCTCTCGTTTTCCCTTGGTCTGTAAACTTAATTTGAAAAGCTAAACGTGTGATAAAGGGCTTTTCACGACCTGGGAGTTCCCCATGGAATGGTCACATTCTTTCAGAGTGTCGAAGCATCATTCGGGTCCACTAGCCTGTTGAAATAAACATCACATTATAAAAGCTGGACAAACTGTACGGGGAATAAATCTGTGTGATTTTTCAATTGTCTCCGGGGATAAAAGAGGCACTCAGAAGAGTGAAGCTCATTTGTGGTCTGCTGCTGCCATCTAGTGGTTGAAAGGGGGTAACACACCCTTGACATTTGTATATATTTTAGCTTCAAATTTAGAGTTTCATCATTACATTGCTGGCCGGTATTGAAGACGGGAAGCACGTTAATAATAACAACGACAATAGCCCAGTATATGAATACAAGTGAACACATATTAATTAAGTCGGATAAATAAAAGCGAAGTGAATATGGAACGACAGAATGGTAAGGACTATTCTGAAATTCCAGGGAGTTACCGGGAGCAATGGGAACAGATTAAGAGATTGATTTTAAGTGGAATCAAACAGGGGGCTAAAGAAAAGGCTTGTACGGATCTCCGATTCCTACACGATACAATGATAACAGAGAATAAAGTGGGGGATGACGACACCGTAGGTAATTTGGGCACAGCATTGAATTTATATGAAAGACAGATTGTAAAGCAACTTGCACACCTAAACGAACAGAAGCCCAGATGGTTTGCCCGTAGCAAATGGAACAAGCAACAACAGGCACTAGATAGATTGAGGAGGGTTTGTCACAATGCTGCCCTCGTAATGATTGGAATTAATATTCCTCCCGTCACAGACCAAAATCTCCCGGGTGCAATGGCAATCCAAAGCCCCATAAAAACAGATGAAGTTAAGACTCTTCTGTTCCCTCATGGTATTAAAGACACAGAGGTGCCTACACATGGAGACATTCTTGACTATGTAGCAGAACGAGTCGAATATTTTAAAAGAATGCAAAATAATGTTGTCTCTAACTCAGAGCAGAAATCTCTAACTACGCCCATACAAAATCCGGCTATTCCCACCCGCTCCTCTCTCCTTTACCCGGATTTAGGTAGTCTGACTACACAGCCCCCTCCCCCTTATACTCTACCCGACGACAGCGCAAATAAATTGCAAATGATGGTGGCAGATGCATCGGACACAGAAGGAGAGGAGGCGGCCATGAGCGTAGGGAACTATAGGATGGTGGGAACAGTAGCGTTGAGTCCGTTAAGGGGCGTCCCTACTCCAAAGAAAAGACTAAATGTTAAACAAAAACAGGTTTCCTCCCCGTTAGACAGACTAGACAGCGCACACACCACGCGGAGGCCTAGTTTTAACACAGACCAGGAGGGGGTTTCCCCGAGCAGGGACAGTCGACCACTTGATAAGGAGCTCACCTCAGAAAAATTGACTTCCCTTCTGACAAATCTTACAAAGAGCCACTCAGGCGCTACACAGGCAGACACAACATACACAACTGACCTCCTAGATGAGAGGGAAATACGAGAAAGGCGGTGCTATGAACAACAGATTCAAGATAGACGCAAGGAGGAAGACAGGAGACAGGAACAGAGCGGATATGAGGGCTCGCTAGAAGATATAGAGAAGGGGGAGAGATGTGATCCTTTTCAGAACAGATCACGCCAAACGTATACGTCTAATTACCCAGGTGTTGAGGGGGGGGCATCGGGCCATGAAAGTGGGGAAGAGACGGCGAACCACAGAAGTGATAGAGAGATAGCGGGCCATAAAAGGGATAGGGAAACAGCAAGCCATGAAACTGGGGGGTTTTACAATGGAGCAGGAGGCCAGGGTCGTAAAGACAGCTCTCAGGAAGAGGAAGACAGCAGGAGGGCGAGGTGCAAAGTTAAGCAGATATCTCTGACAGGAACAATAAGTGAACTAGTGGAAGTAGATCAGGTTCTTTCAATGCCCCGTAACAGATTAAGGTCTCACCACACCGCAGAAGACCCCACCAAGCATGCTTTTATGTATCCAGTATTACAGGCGCCTTTAATGGCCGCGCAAAACGGGAAGACGGCTTATCATCCTTTCACACTAGGGGACATACATGCGCTGATCGATAAAATGCCGTTGCCTACTGAGGGAGGGAGACATTGGATGCGAAGGTTTGCGGACATGGCTGTAGGACAGACTATCTGTCTGGGAGATTTCAGGAGAATACTAGCACAACAGACTTCCTATTATGAGGTAGAAAGAGTTGAGGATAGATCAGGAACATCGACAATGAAAGATGACGTGCCTATTTCCTTTAACGATGTTCACAGCAAGCTGGGCAAAGCAATGAGAGAGCATTTCCCACAGACAGGGGGAGGTTACGGATCACTGTCATTTACATTTACACCTGGAGAGGCTGCAGAAACCATGTTGCTCAGGGCACGCCAACAATACACAATGGCAACTGACTACAGTCCAGATAATAATGACCAACATATACAGATGTTCCGTAAAGCAGTGCTTGCGGCAGTGCCGAAAGAAATTAAAAGTCTGTTGATGGAGGACAATCCAGAGGTAGATCAGTTAAACACACAGACGTGGGAACGTCATTTAGCCCATCATTTGAGTAAATTCAACAAACAACATACAGAGGTTAAAACTGAGGAAGAGGAGTTGAAGGTGCAGTTACTGCGAACGCAGCTGGAAATAGCCCGGAAAACAGTTCAGAATGACAAAAAGAATGCCAAACAGTTGATTGTTCACCCAGTAGCGCCGGCCGCGCAGCCACAGGGGCAGCAAAACCCAAAAGGGGGCCTTTCCAACCAGGGTCCGCCCTATAGTCAGCCCCAATTTGGCTACAATAATAGCTCTTGGCAACAGAGGGGCGGGTTCAGAGGAGGGGTCAGAGGTCGAGGTGGCTTTGGGATGACTCCTAGATTGGAATACGTGAAGGTGTGTTTCATTTGCGGACAGCCAGATCACTGGTTCAAGCAGTGCCCACATAGAGCCCCACCTGGAAGGGGGCGGGCTAAAGGGGGGAACGGATCGGAGAAACCATATATCCAGACACCCCAGGAGGCTGTCCCATTGCCGCAACAACCGAACCAGGGTCACATTGCCCCTAATGCTATGGCCGCCCCCTATGGCCAGTTTGTCCTGTATGAGGGGGAATACTACGAAGAATGAAGACGCCCAGGGAACCCTGGATGTACGGGCCTGGCGGATCCATACATTAATATGACTGTTAAAGACTCAAACCTACCATTCCTTGTTGATTCAGGAGCAAGATATTCCACCATCAATTCTCCCGTCTTCAAGGCGTCCAAAACATCTACAACAGTCTCAGTCATAGGGTTTTCGGGAAAAATAGAAATAATACCGCTTTCCACGCTGTTATCCACCAAGATAGCAGGACAGACATTCTTACACCAGTATATTCTTGCACCAAAAAGCCCGGCTAACCTCATGGGTAGGGATATTCTGATCAAAGCGAATGCCTCCATCCTCTGTTCCCCGGATGGACTGATAATATCATTCCCAAATGGCACAACCATCAATTGTTCGTCTTCTACCATAACATCAGGTTCTCAGATGATGTTGGCCCAGTCCACTGAGGCAGAAGCAACCCAACATGCCACTATATTCTGGGGACTGTTGGACCGACCTCGACCTGTATTCCATTTTTCAACAATGGAAGCCATGGATTAACCTCCTCAGGCCTTATGGCCCCCCTCCAGACCCCCCCCACCTGACGCTGAATTATGATAGAAGAGACGACCTAAGTTATGAATATGAGTATGATAATGAGGTGTCTATGGCCGTGTGGGACGTTACCACGACAAATCTCTTTGTGGGACAGGCGGGTGTGGCTGCGTCGGTTGAGCTCTCTGATGAACAACTGTACTGGTACCGTTTGTCTGCTGAGTCCACACCACACATTACATTAGCTATCAAAAAGAGTTATGAAGCTAAAGAACTTGGTCCCATGGTAAAGACGCTGCTAGAAGTCGAAGATTGGGAACCTACGCAGATCGCAGCACTGACATACTCTCCCTCACACAGAGCGTATCGTCTTAAAATCTACACACAAGAATGCATCCACATGGAAAGACACGAAGTAGATAGACATCATGGTAGGGAAAAAACTGACCATGCATATACAGTTGACATGTTGCGTGATCTCCCGTCTGACCTGTGGGCGTCGCACTCTCATGATGTAGGTTTCTGCTTAAAAGCCACACCAGTAACATTTGAGGTGAGCAGCTCTGTGCCTGTGAGCCGGTCACAATACCCGATCAAGCCACAGGCAAAAGGGGGTGTTGACAAGGCAGTTGAGGGACTGAAGAGAGCAGGGGTGTTAGAACCCTCACAAAGCCTTTGGAATACTCCCATACTTCCTGTATCAAAATCTAGCGGGGAGTACAGAATGGCTCATGATTTGAGAACCATTAATGCTATTACGACTACAGCTCTGATACCAGTTCCTAACCCCTACACGGCTATCTGTAATGTCTCACCTGAACATACATGGTTCACCTGTATTGACCTAGCCAACGCTTTCTTCTGCATACCTCTGGCAGAGAGTATGAGACCTATTTTTTCTTTTACAATAGGAGGGGAGAAACTACAATACACAAGACTACCACAAGGCTTCAGTTTGTCTCCAGGAATATTCAACAAAGTGCTCAGGGAACAGCTAGAGGGCGTTACATTGCCAGTGGGAGTAGTATTAATACAGTATGTAGACGACCTTCTCATCGCAGCACCTTCTGCAGCCTCTTGTTTGGAGGCCACCAGACACCTACTGGTGCGCCTCCACACATCAGGGTTCAAAGTCTCCAAGAAAAAGCTACAATGCACCCGTAAAGAGGTGACATTTTTGGGCAGAGTGATTTCCCCAGCAGGCACGGGCATGTCAGCAGCGCATCAGGAACACATTTTGAACCACCCGAAACCCAAGACAGTCAAAGACATGTTGTCTTTTTTGGGCCTCACAGGCTACAGCAGACACTACATCCCAGAGTATAACCCAAGAACAGCTGAACTCAGAAAACTCATCAACGAGAAAGGCATGCGCAATCTCACTGCCACACTAGACTGGACACAAGCGGCAGAAGCTGCGTTCATTTCTCTCAAACAATCCATGTCCCAAGTCACGGCTCTCGCCGCTGCATCCTATGCATTACCATTCTTTCTTGATGTTTCTGAAAATGAAGACACAGTAAATGGGATTCTTTTTCAGAAAAAGGGGGGTTGTAGGACAATATTGATGTATGTCAGTGTTACACTGGACAGAGTGGAAAACAGAGAACCTCCCTGCATGAGACACGCGGCAGGTACAGCACGTATCTTAAACAAGATTTCACACATTGTGATGGGCCATCCTTTGACAGTACTGACAACACACAGCATTGTCTCTTTTGTGAACTCAAGTGCATTCACAATGACTTCAACGAGACAAACAAGGCTGGAGAAAACTCTGACAAAGGCACACATCACATACACACACGAAGGAGTTAACAGCGCAGACACCATAGGTAGCGGAGAGCCCCATAGGTGTGAGGAAAGAATCATTCAAGATGTGAAGCTAAGAATAGATCTCAGATACGAGCCCATCCCACAGGCAGAAAACCTGTTCACAGACGGCTGTTGTTTTAGACACCCCCAAAACGGCCTCCAAGCAGCCTATGCCGTGGTAAAACAAAAACCTGAGGGAAACTTTGAGGAAGTATCAGCTGGGGAAGTAACAGGGAAAGTATCAGCACAGTTGGCAGAAGTAATGGGAGTCATTGCAGCATTAGAGCTATCAAAAGGAAAGGATGTAAACATCTACACTGATTCAGCATATGTCCACGGCGTAATTCACGTGGAAATGCGACAATGGTTGAGAGCAGGATTTGTAACGTCCACAAATACCCCCATCAAACATGAGAAAGAGATCAGAAGGCTTGCAGAAGCAGTAATGTTGCCCAACAAGTTAGCTTTACTTAAGTGTAAAGGTCACAACGCAGAAAACAACTACTTGGCTTGGGGTAACAATGCAGCGGACAAAGCAGCTAAAGAGAAGGCAGGATATACACCATGGTATCAAATGCTTGTCTTAAAATCCGCTGACTTGCTGCCCGCAATAACAGATGAGACGCTTAAAGAAGCTCAAGAAGCGGGGTCTCCTCAAGACAAAAAACTATGGTCAAACCGGGGAGCTACCAACAAAGAGGGGATATGGTACTCCCCAGATGGGAGACCGGTTATACCCCCAGAGTGGATAAGATCCATGCTTAAAGAAGCACACGGCCCAACGCATTGTGGTAAAACTCAGATGAACAGGCACCTGACCCACTGGTGGCACCCATACCTACCAGACATGATAGTAAATCACCTAGAAGAGTGTGTAATTTGCTTAACCCATAACATCAGAGCCACTGTGAAACCACACCAGGGAAAGTTTCCTTTACCTAAGATGGCAGGAGAAGAAATCATCATTGACTACACTGACATGATTGACAAAGTAAGAGGATTCAGATATTTGTTAGTAGTAGTAGATGGATACACAGGTTGGCCAGAAGCTATCCCTTGCAGAAGAGAAGATGCAGACTCAGTGATCAAATTCCTAGTCACGCATTACATTCCATTACATGGATTTCCTAGGAAAGTGAGGTCAGACAATGGCAGCCATTTCAAGAACCATGACCTACGCACAGTAGAAGAGTCCCTAGGACTAAGACACAGTTTTGGAGCAGTTTATCATCCACAGTCTCAGGGAAAAGTGGAAAGGATGAACCAGAACTTAAAACAAAAACTCAGCAAAGCATGTGAAGAGACGGGCATGAAATGGGTAGACGCATTGCCTCTGGCTCTTCTGTCAATCAGGAGCTCCATTAACAAAGGGACAGGTTTCTCTCCATTTGAGCTCACTTATGGTCACCAGTTCCCAGGTCCAGGAGCCCTAAGTGTAGGAAAGGAAGTAGAGGTTCTGAGTTCGAAACCATACTTCCAGCAACTTAAGGGATTAGTGGCAGATTTTTCCACCCAGGTTGCAGAGGCAAAAGGGGGACCCGAGAAACACGAAGCGAACACTGCGGAGTTCGTCTGGCTGAAAGCGATCAGACCCAAGTGGCTGAGACCCAGGTTCTCTGGACCCCATCGGGTGATGCAGAGGACATCTCACGCTGTCCGCTTGGAAGGGAAAGGAGACATCTGGTACCACTGGAATCAGTGCGCAGTGGGGAAACCTCCGGGAAGGACCCTAGACGACATCATCACGGACGTGGTCCGCGCAGAGGAGGAGGAACCAGAGGACAACACTCCTATCACCGACCCAGAAGTCGCCATAAGCGGGCGGGCTGAAGAGGACGGCGAGGAACGGCCCTGAGGGAACGAGGCAGAGCGGGGTGGATCAACGCTTCCAGATGGCGTCTGTCTCCTCCACCGGAGGCTGGCGTGTGAAAGCTGTCATCATCCTCCTCGTGCTGGGCCTGCTGTACCTGTCCAAGGTAGCCCCGCTTGATGAAGCTGTGACCATTCCAACGACAGGTGGCCCAGACTCTGAGGGCAAAATCACACCAACGGGCCAATCAGTGCCTAGCGACAAAGACAGGTTGTTTCCAATCACCACACTAACATTCAGTACAATGAGAGAGAGACACAGAGAGAGAAGAAGGAGGAATGCCCCTCTCTCTGCTCACGAACCACAAAAGGTTTCTTTTGACTGCCCAACTGCAATATGTAACTCACCAAACTGTGTTATTACGTACCCTGTGTTTTTAAGCAAGGGTGGCGACTACACGGTGTGGGAAGCGTATCCAGGGACGCAGTATCAGGAGTTCCGGGTCTCGTCAAGGATGGTAAGAATAACACTCAACACCATTGCAAATATGCCCCCAGAACTGTGGTGTAGCACGGCAGAACAGTTAAAATATGAGTCCCAGTGCACGGCACGGAAGCCAGATTACAAAGTTCCCAATTCGGGGGTCACTGGATGTGCATTTATTGAACCAGAGCATGAAACAGATTTTTCTAATTTAGGGGTCGCCGGACACGCCTCTATTAGAACATATATTGAACCATATCATGAAACAGGTTCTCCGGAAAAAGCCCTAATATCCACTCCACTTAAACAAACAGGAGAGGATGTAGATTCTTCAAAAAAGGCCTTAATCGCTCCACCTAAACTAACTAAAACCAATTCGGCAATGAGTTTAATGTTAGACTATGCACATGAACGCAATGTTAGCAACTGTTGGCTGTGCCAAAACATGCCAGAATCCGTACATTCTCCCATGTTTAGCCCAATTCCTTTCACGAAAGCGGACTACGGTTTAGTTAGCTGGAATGACATAGCATCCCGCATTGGAGATGAGGCCGAGGATTGTTACACTCCTTCGTATCCAATAAACTCTGAGAAACCTCTACAATACAAGGGTTTAATCTCGCTCATTGTTGAGACAGTAAATAAAGATTACCTGCCAGAGGGGTTCAAACAGTTGACGGTCCTAAGACTAATATATGTGAAGAAATATATTAACCTAGCTTTTGAATACAGATTCCAATTAGCTCTAGCCCAGACTAATTGCTCGGTTAACTTTACCAGTCCAATATGTACACTGCAACCACACACTCCATCTTTATTAGTTGAGGCTTTGGTAACAGTAGTGCCCTGGTTCGGCTCCAGAACAGTGGACTCAGTTGAGGTTAAAATACATGACTGTTCGCAGCCATTACCCTTAGGTAAGTCCCCTACCCGTGACTGTTCTGTATATGTTCCCCCAGTTGTAGTACATGAGTGGAAGAATGTGTCCATCTGTTTCCAGAATGAAAGAGGATCTCTTACCTCTCCAGATGTGGGCCACAGCGACTGTAATACCGTAATAAAGGTGCAGTTAGCCAGAACGCCCCTCCCGCAGAGGGTTTACTTAGTTTGTGGGGACCGAGCCTATGGCTGTATGCCTTATGACATTTTCTATGGCACCTGTTACCTGGCCTATCTAATCCCTTTAATCCGTAAAGTGAAGACTGATGAGATTGCAGCTATACTTCCCTCTCTACATAGAAACAGCAGGTCGATTACAGAAGGACAGCGGATGGCTAGTTTATTTTTACCATGGTACGGTATTTATGTTTCTCAGCAGGAAATTGTGGCGTTGTCCAAAGTAGTGGAAAATCACTTAAATGCATCTAACACAGCCATGTTAGCCGAACATAAAGAATTACAGGAGGTTAGGACTGTAGCATTACAAAATCGTATGGCACTGGATCTTTTATTAGCCGCCCAGGGGGGCACATGCAAGGTGATTGGATCTGAGTGTTGTTCTTTCATCTCTGATGCTACACCTGAGGTCATGGATATGGCTCATGATACCGCCAGGGGGATAAAAGAGTTGCATGAAACTCATGGGTTTACCCTTGGGGATTTAACTGGAACTTTTGGATCGTGGGGTGCGGGGTTGGTTAAATTTGCAGTAACCGTTTCAATGTTTATCTTAGTTGTGCTAATTGTGATAATCTGCTTGGTCACTGTAGTTAAACTAGCCATACGAAAGATGACCAAAACCGCCCTCCAGGCTCCACAGAGACTAGTAGGATATTCCACAGTGGATGACTCCGTGTTGATGTACGACGCCCAGCTTTCAGATCCGTGGGGCACAATCACGGCTTCTGCTCCATGGGGACCCCCACAAAATGAATGACAAGTTGATTAAAATTGACACTCAGAATGTAGAAGATGTATATAGATTTTACCTTTTCGGGTTTTTACACTACGCAATAAATGTCTGATTCTTCTTTTTCAGATTTTTAAACAATGTATTTGACTAAAATGAATGTATAGATAAGTGCCTTACTTTTGACTAAAGCGTAGTGAAGTAATGTTAAAGCTTGAGGACACTGCAATTTTGCAGATTACGAATTAATCGAATCACCACTGTGAATGCTATACTTTGAACTGTGAATTTCAACTGGACCTTTACAATCCAGATTTCATACCTCAGGTGGATTGCTAATAATCCTAAATGTTAAATGTGTTCTTACTATAATTGTCTTGAAGCAAATCTTTGAGATGCAAGCTATTTTTAAAGTTTGTAATTTGATGATTAAGGAGGACTAAATGATAAATGATAAAAGAGGTTATTTGGAAACATATATTTTACTATTTTCTTCTATATTTTTTTGGTATGTTTATTTTTGTGCTATTGATGGACGATTTGTCTAAACACTGAGGATATATTTTGGTATTTCTACACGGTCATATGAAGTTGATATGTGGAGCCATTCCTGAATGTTTAAATAGTCTGAATCCCAGGTTATAATGTGAGTGTCTTGAAATAGTTGATCTCTTAAAATGAGACCAAAAGGGGGATTTGTAGAGTTATATTTGTATTTATTCATGTTAGCAAACTATGGATAAGCTTAAAATGGGAATAATTTGGGTGGAACTGTGAGCTGGATGTGGGGCCTGTTTGACATATGTTTTTGAGGACAAAGGAAGATGGGGGAAGGTGAGAGCATGTCTTGAGTTGCATTCAATTTAGATCTAGCTACAGTGATTGGGGAAGCCTAAGGTCTAAGGTGTCTGTGATATTTGGGGCGGCCAATCAATGATGTCCGAATGGGAGGATCTGATAACTCCTCCCATTGTCACAGAGTAGAAACACAGAAACACACGCGGTGTTCAGTCTCTTTCCTCTGGCTGGCTCACGTGCAGGTAAATTCGGGATCCCAAAGATTAACTGTATTGAATTTGTACTGTATTGATTGTATTGTTTTGTCATATTACCATTAAAGTAGATATTGTTTACTTGGTGGCACTGGATTTCTTCCTGTATTATAACCAGCTTCATAGGAACGCGCGGAGATTTGAAAAGCGGATCAGATATCCCTTTAAATCTCTAACAAAACGTGTAGTTCGGGTGAACTGGGAACGTCTGGAGGAGGCCCAAGTACAGGAGGCCTTCAACTCACACCTCCGGCGGAGCTTTTCGGGCATTCCTGTGGAGGTTGGGGACATTGAACCAGAGTGGTCGGTGTTCAAAGCCTCTATTGCCGAAGCCGTGGCGGGGAGCTGTGGTCTCAAGGTCTTAGGTGCCTCAAGGGGCGATAACCCTCGAACCTCCTGGTGGACACCGGTGGTCAGGGAAGACGTCCGACTGAAGAAAGAGGCCTTCAGGGATTTGTTATCCCGGGGGACTCCCGAGGCAGTTGCAAGATACCGACAGGCCCGAAGGGCAGCAGCCTCAGCCGTGGCCGAGGCAAAGCAGCGGGTGTGGGAGAAGTTCGGAGAAGACATGGAAAAGGACTTTCAGGCGGCACCAAAGTTGTTATGGAAAACTGTCCGACACCTCAGGAGGGGGAAGCAGGGAACCATCCAAGCTGTGTACAGTAAGGATGGGACGTTGTTGACCTCAACTAATGGAGTGTTAGGTCGTTGGAAGGAACACTTTGAGGAACTCCTGAACCCGACAACTCCGCCCTCTATGTTAGAGGCAGAGCTGGAGTATGACGGGGAATCAACACCAATCTCCCGGGGGGAGGTCACTGAGGTCGTGAAACAACTCCACAGTGGCAAAGCCCCGGGGGTGCCCAGAAATGCTGAAGGCTCTGGGTGTTGAGGGACTGTCATGGTTGACACGTCTCATCAACGTTGCGTGGAAGTCGGAAACAGTACCGAAGGAGTGGCAGACCGGGGTGGTGGTTACCCTTTTCAAAAAGGGGGATCAGAGGGTGTGTGCCAATTACAGAGGCATCACACTACTCAGCCTCCCCGGAAAAGTTTACTCTAAGGTACTTGAAAGGAGGGTCAGGCTGATTGTCGAACCTCAGATTGATGAGGAACAATGCGGATTCCGTCCCGGTTGTGGAACGACGGATCAGCTTTTTACTCTCGCAAGGATCCTGGAGGGGGCCTGGGAGTACGCTTATCCGGTCTACATGTGTTTTGTAGACTTGGAGAAGGCGTATGACCGAGTTCCCAGGGAGTTACTGTGGGAGGTGCTGCGGGAGTATGGGGTGAGGGGTCTCTACTCAGGGCCATCCAATCTCTGTACTCCCAAAGCAAGAGCTGTGTCCGGGTCCTCGGCAGTAAGTCGGACCCATTTCCGGTGAGGGTTGGCCTCCGCCGGGGCTGTGAAAGTTTGGGGCTCTCTGCTGGAACTGCTACCCCCGCGACCCGATCACGGATAAGCGGGAAAAGATGGATGGATGGATGGATCTCCGTTTCTGACTTTCAATACATTTTAAAAGAGATCTCTCTCTCTCATCTGCGTGCAGGGGCGGGGCCTCACACACGCTGCATCTCTCTCTCTCGCTCACAGACATGCTGCAGCGCTGTGCAGTGTGCACACAGTTCTGTTACATGTATTCCATTACAACCCAACCCTGCCTATAGCACACATTGGAATGATTTCTTACTTTATTTTTTACAATATGCTATATTAAATAGATAAAGGTGTGCTCTCTCTAGCTCTCTCGCTTTCTCTCTCCGTCTCGCTCGCTCGCTCACAGAAGCTGTGTGGTCCTCCGTGGCGATGACGGCTTGCGTTAAAAATAAAAAATAAACATATTTGTAAAGTGGGGGGACACAAACGGGACTTCGAAAAGTGTCACGGTTAAACTCCTTTATTATGAAGTGGTGAGGTGCCGCTCCACATTGCTTTTCTTCCCGACTTCACAACGTGTGGTGTGTGTGTGTGTGTTGTGTGTGTGTGTGTGTGTGTGTGTGTGTGTGGTGTGTGTGTTGTGTGTGTGTGTGTGTGTGTGTGTGTGTGTGTGTGTGTGTGTGTGTGTTGTGTGTGTGTGTGTGTGTGTGTGTGTGTGTGTGTGTGTGTGTGTGTGTGTGTGTGTGTGTGTGTGTGTGTGTGTGTGTGTGTGTGTGTGTTGTGTGTGTGTGTGTGTGTGTGTGTGTGTGTGTGTGTGTGTGTGTGTGTGTGTGGCTGCGTGTGTGTGGCTGCGGCTGCTGCGGCCGCCTTCGGTGGGCCGCTGGCTCTGGCATAGGTGGACATTCACACCGCCGGTACCGCATCCGCCGCCGCAAACACTCGTTGCCAGTCTCCGGCTGCAACAGTACACTACCGCCCGCGAGGACCAAGGTTCGATTCCGGCCTGAGGTCCAAAAAATGTATTTAAAAAATAATAATAATCTCCCGTTCATCGCGTCCATTCGCGACCCACCTATCACATCTCTGTGCCCCACACTTTGAGAAACGCTGCGGTAGGCCTTAGGTGTTTAAAGGAATTAAAACCGGGGACATTTTGAGTTTTGCCGTCAATATATCATTAACATATCCAATTTTCTTCACTGTTAAAGAAACAAGGGGGACAATTCTGGTTCAATGTAATTCGAACATTTTAACTGTTGGATACAAACAGAAGGACGATAGCTCATATGAGACTTCAAAGGTCTTTTATTTTGAAACTGTACATCAGATTGTCCAGATTCTCTCTGAGTGATTATATGGGGTGTCCTGTTATCACCCTAGAGTGAAATAAGTCTTTGATACTGGATAGTTTTTGTTTTATTCTTATCTAAAAACAGAGGGATGATAGCTCATATATGAGACTTCAAAGGTCTTTTATTTTGAAACTCTACATCAGATTGTCCTGATTCTCTCTGAGTGACTAGATGGGGTGTCCTGCTATCACCCTGAAGTGAAATAAGTATTTGATTGACTTCGAATGACTCTTTGATTATTCCATTAAATAATAATCAAAATATAGATGGACAATAGATCTAATTTGAGATTTTAAACAGCATACATTTTAAATTGTGCTTCAGAAAGTAATATTATTTTAGGAGTGTTGTGAGATGGTGTCAACATCAATTGAAATTAGTCACCCAGTGGAAGTCTCAGATATGTCTTCATAACTGAATACTTACATTTTACATTCACTCAGTTATAATGTGGTAGTTATAGGCCTACGTAGTTTGTTTTAAATTATTATTGATCACATTATATAGTAGCCTACATATTTCTTAATTTAAGCTCCAGTATATATGAATATGTTAGGTGTGTTTTTTAGGTATATTTGTTATTGACCGAGTAAACGCTTTTATTTTGAAGGCAGTTTTTACAGGCCTCTACCGTAATGCATAGGATATTCGCGCACCGCAATACAACGTGTGGGCTGGCTTAACTGTGTTTTCCGAAGTGGGGGCTGGCTTGACCACAGTCTGTTTGCACAGTGTTTCCTGACATGAAACGTTTTGTTTCACCTTGCTATGTGTTTTTAACGTATATTAAAAAACGAGGACATTTCCGGGGACAGTTTCAACCGGGGACAAGCCAATACAAACGGGGACTGTCCCCGAAAAACGGGGACGTCTGGTCACCCTACGTTATGGCCGCGTTATGGCCGCGTTACTGCCGCGCCGCGGCGTCCGCAAGGATCGCGGCCACTCTAGTCAATGGCTATCAATATCAACAAATGCCAGTGCTTCGTGAAAAAGTGCGCTTGTGATGTTACCTTGGTTGGTTATTGGCTAATGGTTAAACAAACCAAAAAATCGTTATGACATCATAAAGTGGCCAATATCTGATCAGCTCATTTTCAGACAGGTTTTTATATAAATGGATCAGGACAAAAAGTGAGCGAATCTTTTTTTCTGAAACTTTCAGAATCTCTTTACACAGAGGGGACACCTGTTTATGTAGAAATTACATGAAAAAGTGGATTTTGCATAATAGGTGAACTTTAAAGAACATCTCCTATCGTCCTCGTGTGGCTCCAGAGCCACACGAGGACGATAACGCAAACGGACCGAAATCAATATCAAAAAAGCCTTCTGTCCACACGCAATAGGCACCAGAAACGTGTCCGTTCACACGAGACCGCTCGAAAGCGCTGTAGTACATATGCCGGGCCTGTATGTGGCGCTGTACTCCTGCCACAATAGCAGCGAAGAAGACTTCCCACACATGGTTGCTATGGTTGCCCTTCTGTTTATTCTCCGCTGTAGATGCTCTGGCTCTTTTTCTCCCTCCCCGAGGCAAGCGTTTGCTCCTGCTGTAATTCTCTCCGGTAGTCCACCAGCAGATGAAAAACACCCACCTCTCCGCCTCTTCCAAGGGACGATGGGACCGTGCAGCAGAGTTTCAGTTATATTTTTTTTCGCGGGTCAACATGTCCGTTAAAGTTTAAATGTTCTGGACAAAATTTGAAAAGTGCCGGTCAAAGGTCTTCTTTGTTATTTATTGAGCTTTAAAACAAATTGATAATGACACTATATAAGAATATAAGAATAATACACGGAGCCTCTCTTTTCCTCCCCCTCTTCTGACAGCCCAGCAGCTGATCTCTGAGCAGGAGAGGTGGGAGGGGCGGGGCTATTGCTTCAACTTTATCAGGAAATGATCGTATAGGCGTAAACACGGAGCCGTTTGTCCCAAGCCCCCAGAAAATGCGCCGGACTCTGAGGAAAATATTCGTTGTGGCCAAACGGCGGTACTACACTTCCGTATGGGTTGCTGGGCCCGGAAATACTTTTTCCCATTGACTAACATTGGGAAAGAGACGTCTATAAATCGTTGGATAACTTTTTTTTTAAACTAAATAAACTACCCAGTATGAACATTTGTATAGCCTTTATTAAAAACATTCGGTCCTCAAGTTGTAAAATGTGCTAATAACGTTATTCTGAGAGTTATTTTCCTCAGCATTATGAACGTGCATCTGAGAGTGGGAGCTTGGGGGCGGGGCTTAAGGGGCAACTCAATTGCGCATGCTCTATGAGCGCACATACGGTACTTTTTTGAGACTGTAAGGAATCTTGGGGTTATATTTGGTCAGGATTTATCCTTTAACGCCCACATAAAATCAATTTCAAGGACCGCCTTCTTTCATCTATGTAACATAGCACAAATCAGGCATATCTTGCCTCAAAACGATGCAGAGAAACTAGTCCATGCATTTGTTACTATCAGGGTGTACCAAGAAGTCAGTTAAGTCGCTTCAGCTGATTCAAAATGCTGCAGCACGTGTACTAACCAGAGTTAGGAAAACTGGCTCCCTATAGAACACAGGATAGAATTTAAAATTCTTCTTCTCGCCTACAAAGCCCTTAATGGGCAGGCGCCATCTTACCTTAAAGAACTCATTATACCCTACTGTCCTACTAGGGCATTGCGTTCCAAGAATGCAGGGTTGTTGGTTGTTCCTAGAGTCTCTAAAAGTGCAATGGGAGCCAGAGCCTTTTCTTATGAAGCTCCTCATTTGTGGAATCAGCTTCCAATTTGTGTTCGGGCGGCAGACACCCTATCCGTTTGTAAGAGTGCGCTTAAGACCTTCCTTTTTGATAAAGCTTATAGTTAGGGCTGATTAGATTCAGCCCCTAGTTTTGCTGCTATAGGCTTAGTTTGTCGGGGGACACCTTACTTCTTCCTTCTCTCTGTCTGTACCTGTGTACTCTCATGTTCCGAATAACCCAGCTTCCCCAAATTTTCTTTTTGGTGTCTATATATGCCGGGATCCGGAGTCATGGCTGATCGTGTTGCTGTGGTCCTGAGTCCGGGATCGCAAGCCCTGGATCTTGAGTCGTGGCTGTGCCTGTTTCTGTGGTCCTGGATCATAGGTCCTGGATGGATATCCTCGTGGATTCATCTTCTTAGACACATGCATTTCCAAACATTTGGACTACCTATGTTGCAAATGTATTATCTTTTCAATTTACACACGGCATCTATTGCACGTCTATCCGTCCTGGGAGAGGGATCCCTCCTCTGTTGCTCTCCCTGAGGTTTCTCCCATGTTCCCCTTTAAACTGTGGGTTTTCTCCGGAAGTTTTTCCATGTACGACGTGAGGGTCTAAGGACAGAGGGTGTCGTATTGTCATACTGATATTCTGTACAAACTGTGAAGTCCATTGAGACAAATGTAACATTTGTGATATTGGCCTATATAAATAAACATTGATTGAATGATTCTGCTCTGAAAGCCAGGCATGATGGGTAATCTGTGACGTTTCGCTCTCTCAAAAGTTGGGCCATTTTGTCCTCATGCGCCAATGAGCAGCTCTCATAGGAATGAATGAGGCCCCGCCTCCCACGCTGTATCAAGTTCTTATTATACATCCATGGTTTGCCCCCCCAGACAATAGTATGAAGCTGCAGCGTCAGAGACTGCAGTTTCAGGACCGTAGTCCTGGGACCGCACTCCCAGGACCGCACTCCTAGGACTGCACTCCTAGGACTGCACTCCTAGGACCGCACTCCTAGGACCGTAGTCCTGGGACCGCACTCCCAGGACCGCACTCCTAGGACCGCACTCCTAGGACCGCACTCCTAGGACCCTAGTTGTTTTGCAACATCGCCACCTAGCGAATTGGATGACCGCAAAAGTACAACCAGCGAGTCTTGAGTCCTGATTGAGTCTCATACACAGCGAGTTGTAATGCTTGTTATTAACGATCTAAAAATGCATGAAAATATATTTTTCTTCCAGAAATTGTATTGTTATTATTAACAACAATTTGTTGTTATTATGTTTTTGTTTTTTAATAACAAATGTATTTTGTATATCAGATGTAAAAAGATAGTCTTTTATATGTGTCTTATCAAATTTGACATACAACGTAAATATATATATATATATATTGTAGTTATAATGATATAATCTATTTATAATTGTAAATGTATATTGTATGTAGACATACATTTAAAGAAAACAAAAATGTTAATTTAGTTTTTGGGAGAAGGGGTAGGATTAAATACGTGTAAACTCCTTCCCACGCCTTTTCGGATGTGTAATTAGGTAGATCATTTGTTTATATATAATTTGTAAGTCAATAATATTTAGTTTATCAATTTGATACTGCTTACCTTTCTACAGTATCATAATTCTCTTGTTTCATTTCAGTATAATAATTGTTTTTGTTTCTATTACACCTTCGAAATAAATCAAATCAAATGTGTCTTTGAAGAGGTGCTAGATTACTCAAAAACAAAAACAACTTTTAGTGTGTTTATGCACCTGGCTGCCAAAGATAAATATGCAGAGGCATTTCAGTGCAGAATCAATTTTTATTTATTTAGAAGACGGGCACAATTTCCACACTGAGGATTCTTCACTGGGGTGAGGCGGGGTCTGTTATTCCCTCAGCCACCAGAAAACAGCTCCAGCTGCAGTACTCCGTGTCAGGGTTGAGTGAAGCAGGCAGGACCCAAATGCAGATTTCACAGAAAATACCTTTATTCCAAGGTTAAATAGTCACAAACAGAACACTACCCCGTGAACACAGTCAAAGACAAACAAGGATATCACAAAGACTAACAGGAAAATAAGAACCTAAATGCACACAGGACTAATACAAAAAACAAGAGACAGGTGAGGAGGGAGGAGAAGACACAGGGGCACCAGGTGAAACAATCAGGAAATCAGGTAGGAGGGAACAGGTAGGAGGGAACACACAGACAGGAAACCAAAGACAGATCTAGACAAGACAAAACACAACACAGACTCAAGGGATGGATCCCAGACGTCTCTAAACACAAAAAGTCCAAAACATCCAGCAGGGTGGGTGGAGGGGGACCGGAGGAGGGACTCAGGCAGACAGCCCGGGGGCAAAGCAGAAGCCGAGAAGGGGGACTCGGGCGGCCCGGGGGCAAAGCAGAGGCCGAGAAGGGGGACTCGGGCGGACGGCCCAGGGGTAAGGCAGAGGAACAGGAGGTGGTCTCGAGCGGACGGCCCGGGGGCAAGGCAGAGTTCATGGAGGGAGTCTCGGGCGGGACGGCCCGGGGGCAAGGCAGAGTTCAAGAAGGGGTAAAGGCCACAGCAGGCGAACTCAGTGGGCCGGGCATGAGGACGAAGGCAGCGGCTGGGAGAGTCAGGGGGACGGGCTCGAGGGCGAAAGCCGCAGCGGCAAAAGTCAGGTGGCCTGGCTCGAGGGCGAAAGCTGCTGGGGAACTAAGGAGGCCGGGCACAAGGTTTGGCAAGAAGGCGGTGATGGGACAGCTCCAGAGGGCAGGCAGGAAGCTGGCGACGGGATAGCTCCAGAGGACTGGCAGGACGGAGGCGGGACAGCTCCGGAGGACGACGTACACCGCAATGGGACCCCTCCAGTTTCAGCTGGATCGCCAGAGCACTGGGATCGAGAGCAGGAGCTGGTGGAACCCCTGGCGGGTCATGCGTAGACGGGACCCTGGACGGAACATGGGCTGGTGTCAGTGGGACCCCCGACGGAGCAAGGGCTGGTGTCGATGGGACCCCAAACAGGACAAGATTTTGGCGAGACCCCCGCTGGAACAGGTATCGGCGGGACCACCAACAGGAGAAGACAGGGAGTTGGCAGGACCCCCGGGGGAACAGGTGTCAGCGGGATAATCACCGGTGTTGCCGGGACAGGTGTTTCCGATTAAACAAGGGCTGGTGTCGGCAGGACCCTCGGCGTAGCACGTGTCGGTGGGACCCCCAACAGGACAGGATATGGTGTTGGCAGAAAACCCGGCGGAGCACGTGCCGGTGGGACCCCCAACAGGACAGGATCTGGTGTTGGCAGGAAATCCGGCGGAGCAGGTGTCGGCTCGACCCCCAACGAAACAGGTGTTGGCGGGACCCCCTGCGGGACAGGTGTCGGCGGGACCCCCAAAGGTCAGGGCACGGAGTTGGCAGGACTCTCAGCGGAACCCCCAACGAAACAGGACAAGGAGTTGGCAGGACCCCCGGCGAGACAGGTGATGGCAGGACCCCCAATGGAACAGGACACAGAGTTGGCAGGGCCCCCAGCGGAACCCCCTATGGACCAGGACATGGGGTTGGCAGGACCCCCGACGAAACAGGTGTCGGCTGGACCCCCAATGGAACAGGACATGGGGTTGGCAGGACCCCCGGCAGAACAGTAGTCGGCGGGACCCCCAACAGGACAGGACACGGAGTTGGCAGGACCCTCAGCGGAACCCCCACGAAACAGGACATGGAGTTGGCAGGACCCCCGGCAAGACAGGTGACGGCGGGACCCCCAACGGAAAAGGACACAGAGTTGGCAGGACCCCCAGTGGAACCCCCAACGGACCAGGAGATTGGGTTGGCAGGACCCCCGGCAGAACAGTAGTCGGCGGGACCCCCAACGGGACAGGACATAGAGTAGGGACTTGAGTAGGGACTGGAGATGGGACTAGAGAAGGGAAATGGGAAGGGACTTGGGAAGGGACTTGGAAAGGGACTGGAGAGGGGACTTGAGATGGGACTGGAGAGGGGACTCGAGATGGGACTTGAGAGAGGGCTCGAGAGGGGACTTGAGATGGACTAGAGAAGGGAAATGGGAAGGGACTTGGAAAGGGACTGGAGAGGGGACTTGAGATGGGACTGGAGAGGGGACTCGAGAGGGGACTCGAGAAGAGACTCGAGAGGGAACTTGAGAGGGAACTCGAGAAGAGACACAAGAGGGGACTTGAGAAGGAACTTGAGAGGGGACTCGAGAGGGGACTCGAGAGGGGACTCGAGAAGGGACTTGAGAGAGGGCTCGAGAGGGGACTCGAGAGGGAATTCGAGAGGGGACTTGAGAGGGGACTCGAGAGGGGACTTGAGAGGGTACTTGAGCAGGGACTTGGAAAGGGACTCGAGAGGGGACTTGAGAGGGACTCCAGAAGGGACTTGATAGAGGACTTGAGAGGGAACTCGAGAGGGAACTTGAGAGGTGACTTGAGAGGGGACTCGAGAAGAGACACAGGGAGTTGGCGTCGGCCGGAGAGCCAACAGGTGACGAGGAGCCTGAGTCGGCCGGTACGCCAACAGGACACGGGGTGCTGGCGTCGGCCGAAGAGCCAGTACTGGAACTGAAACCGGAGTCGGGACCATGGCTGCTGGGCCCGGTACTTGAGCCGGAACCATGGCTGGAACTGGAGCCGGATCCATGGCTGCTGGGACCGGAACTGGAGCTGGGACCATGGGTATTGGGACCGGAACTGAAGCCTGGACCATGGCTGTGTGGGCCGGTTCTGGAGTCGGAGCCATGGCCATAAAAAGACAGAAATGTATAATTATTTCTTTAATAGAAATGTTCCTTCTGCCCCTACAAAACCCTCAACAACTCCCCCCCCCCCCCCCTACCTCAGTGACCTCATCCAACATCAGACCCCTACCCTTCACCTCAGCTCCGGACCTGGGGCAACAGGGCCTTCGCTGTAGCCCCCCCTCCCGCTGGATCTGGGGCCACAGGGCCTTCGCTACAGCCCCCCCTCCTTCTGGACCTGGGGCCACAGGGCCTTCACAGCAGCCCCTCCCCCCTCCGGAAGTCCCTCCCCAGCCACGTCCGGTCCGCCAACACTCTCATGTCATTCAAAAAAGCTCTAAAAAAATCACCGTTTCACTGTCGCCTTCAACTGCTAATCCTCTAACCCCCTGCCCCTATTCCACATATACTAAACACTTCTTACTTTTGTATCTTTTGTTGTTATTTTCGTAACCTACTTGCATCTTAGAGCACCAGGAAAAGCACTATAAAAATACTGTGTATTATTATTAATAATAACATATCAGAACTAAAATGTGACCCCTGGTAGCTGAGGTGTAACAATGTCACACTTCCTATACTTGAACAAATACTGTGGACATAACCCAGGGAGAAAATGTCTTTCTGTAGAAAGTAGTATATATAATATTTTGAAGGACATACAGGTGGTATTCATAAACTTCTTGTAGTTGTTGTTCAAACTGTTCACTACAGCTATACCACAAACAATGACTGAAAATGATTAGTCAAATACTGTGGACAAATGTAAGAAAGGAGAAATCATGCTCCCATCACTGCTTCTTCTTGGCATTTGGTTACCAGGGACACACTCATCAGCACCCCCTCCCCATCACTGTTTTAGCCCCCACCCAAGCAACTCTCCCCTGTCTGTCCGCGCTGTGCTCCCTGCAGTCCTATTCATTTGGGCTCCGCATGCACACAAATCATCCACCAACTGTCACATGTCATCTTGTGTGTGTGTGTGTGTGTGTGTGTGTGTGTGTGTGTGTGTGTGTGTGTGTGTGTGTGTGTGTGTGTGTGTGTGTGTGTGTGTGTGTGTGTGTGTGTGTGTGTGTGTGTGTGTGTGTGTGTGTGTGTGGATCATATACAGTAAATCAAATGAGGTTTACAAAGAGTGATGTGCAGCAACAGCAGCTGAATTGAATATGTGCTGTAATGGAAAACCCCCAGTAAAACTGTATCAAGTGGCCATGATGTGATAAAGTTTGAAGACGCTTGTTTGACAGGATACAGGGATGTCATTTACCTAATGTGTTCCTTAATGTTGCTACCGTCGACAGACTAACTAACCCCCCAGTGTCAGTAGCCTCTGAATTTCTATGTAATGATTTTGCCTCCTTTTTCACTGACAAAATTCAGAAAATCAGACAATCAATCAATCAATGTTTATTTATATAGCCCAATATCACAAATGTTACATTTGTCTCAGTGGACTTTACAGTTTGTACAAAATATCAGTATGACAATACGACACCCTCTGTCCTTAGACCCTCACATCGTACAAGGAAAAACTTCCGAAGAAAACCCACAGACAAGCAGTCAGTGCCTCTGCATCAGGAACAGCAAATGTGTTGTCTCTGTGTCCACCTAACATCAATTCATACATCATGACACAATTCCATCAGATTAATGATAAAAACCTAGAGGACATTATTCAACTTCTGAAATCCTCCTCCTGCTGCCTTGATATTATTCCAACAGGATTTTTCAAAGATGTTTTTCGTTGCATGGCCTCAGATCTACTTCACATAGTAAACAAATCTCTTCACTAAGGTATTTTTCCACAGGCCCTGAAAACTGAAGTCATTAAACCGCTATTAAAAAAGAATAATCTAGATGCTTCAGTAATGAACAATTATAGGCCCATATCAAACCTGCCATTTCTAGGTAAAATCATTGAAAAAGTTGTTTTTCAACAGTTGAGTAATTTCTTGCATTTAAATAGCTGTTTTGATGTGTTCCAGTCAGGCTTTCGTCCAAACCACAGCACTGAGACTGCTCTTGTAAAGGTCTTTAATGACATCCACTTAAACACAGACAGTGGCAGAACTTCAGTGTTAGTATTATTAGATCTCAGTGCTGCGTTTGACACTGTTGACCACAGCATATTACTAGACCGACTGGAAAACTGGGTGGGACTTTCGGAAACAGTTCTAAATTGGTTTGAATCCTACTTAAAGGACAGAAACAACTTTGTTTCTATAGGTAAATACACATCTGAGTTGACAAATATGACATGTGGGGTACCTCAAGGCTCCATCTTGGGGCCTCTTCTCTTTAACGTCTACATGCTACCACTGGCTCAGATAATGAAGAACAACAAAATAAGTTACCATAGCTATGCAGATGACACACAAATCTACGTAACAATTTCACCAGGAGACTATGCTCCAATTCAAACACTGAGTAAGTGCATTGAACAAATCAATGACTGGATGTGTCAGAACTTTCTCCAATTAAACAAAGATAAAACTGAGGTAATGGTTTTTGGAGCCAAGGCAGAACGTATAAAAGTTAGCGCTGAGCTTCAGTGTGCAATGTTCAAAACAACAGATAAAGCCAGAAATCTAGGTGTAGTCATGGACTCTGACCTGAGTTTCAACAGTCACATTAAAACAGTTACTAAATCAGCCTACTATCACCTAAAGAACATATCTAGGATTAAAAGACTAATGTCACAGCAGGATTTGGAAAAACTTGTCCATGCTTTTATCTTCAGTAGACTCGACTACTGCAATGGTGTCTTCACAGGTCTCACTAAAAAATCTATTAGAAAGCTGCAGCTGATTCAGAACGCCGCTGCTCGAGTCCTCACTAACACTAAGAAAGTGGATCACATCACTCCAGTTCTGAAGTCTTTACACTGGCTTCCTGTGTGTCAAAGAATAGATTTGAAAATACTGCTGCTGGTTTATAAAGCACTGAATGGTTTAGGCCCAAAATACATTTCTGACCTCCTGCTAAATGATGAACCATCCAGATCTCTCAGGTCTTCAGGGACTGGTCAGCTTTCTGTCCCCAGAGTCAGAACTAAACATGGTAAAGCAGAGTTCAGTTATTATGCTCCAAATATCTGGAACAAACTCCCAGAAACCTGCAGGTCCGCTGCAACTCTTACTACTTTTAAATCCAGGCTGAAGACTTTTCTTTTTGTCGCTGCTTTTAATTGAACTATTCATATCTTAGACTGCACTGTAACTTTTATCCATGTCTTTTTTCTTTTAATGTTTATTTTATTAGCTTTTCTTTTTAATGATGCCATTTTCTTAATGTCTTTCATTTTTTGTAAAGCACTTTGAATTGCCTTGTGTTGAAAAGTGCTATATAAATAAACTTGCCTTGCCTTGCCTTGCCTTGCCTTAATACAGTTGTAAATACCAAGGAGTAGAGCATGGTACGGTGGCCCTGAGTTTCAAAACACAACAACATTTTACAAAACACAAAAACATTTAATACGCACACGATTTTTTTTCAAAACACAACAACATTTCAGGAACCACACAAATATTCACTATACACCACATTTTAGAACACAACAAATCTCTAAGCCTATTGGCCTCTAAGAACTCAGAAAAATATGTTCTTCAAAAACACGACTTTGAGTAAAACATGATGACATTTTAGCATCAACAAAACCTTTCGGAAAACACAACGACCTTTGACAAAAAATTGGTCATAAAACACAATGACATTTCACTAAACACTTAAACATTTTAGCAAGCACAGATGCAATTTCACAAAACACAAAAACCTTTTACAAAATAATTCACAAAACACAAAATAATTTTTAACAAAGCACATCAGCAAAAGAGAAAACACTAGGTTGGTCAAACCAAAAGAGTTCGGTACATTTTGGAACAATGATTCCTGCTCCTTATGTGTTTTGACCTGCAGAGCCACCGTACAAGGAACAACTGGCCCAGCTTTTGTCAGAGAACCTATATCTTAATTATGTCATTGTCCCTGAATCCTTGGATTGCATTGACTGCAATACAACAATCACTAATGTGGTGTGTGTTTTATTTGGGTTTTCCATATATCTTATCTGATGACCAGCAGAAACAGTAGCGGGCCCCTGTAGCTGGACCCTTACTGAAATGCAGACATTACTGAGGTTACCAAGATGCCTTTGCTTTACCAACAACATATCTACACTTAGTACAGTGAAACAAATATTTTGCATAACCTTTCCAAGCATCTGTTAAGGCAGTGTCACATCCAAGGGTGAAACTCATTACCATCATTGGCACCTTGTATTGATGAACCCAGTCCCCCAGTGTCCATGTTTTACAGTATGTCAGACCCCCAGGTGGCACATGGCGGACAGATAGACTCAGCGCTCCCTCAGGCTGCGTCCATCTGCTGTTCAGAGAGCACGGTCAATACTGCCGATGTTAATGATGGCTTAAAGCCTGCTCAGAAACCCGAGAGCTTCTGTCAGCCCGGGGCCGTCACCATGGTGGGCCATGAAGACCAGCCTAAAGAGAGTCTGAGGTGTAATATCTGTTTCAACTCAGATTTAGCCCCAGATTACACCCTGCTGCAAATATAATCTGTAGACGTTGAAGAAGCTTCATGCCCTAGATGAGAACTACCCCTCCCTCATGTATACAAGACCTTTGACACATTGAAGGTTGAACAGCAGCTGAAGTGGCCGTGATGTGATAAAGTTTGAAAACGCTTGTTTGACAGTATAGAGCAGTGGTTCTCAAACTTTTCTCAATAATGTACCCCCTTTGAAAAACAATGACAATGACCCCTGATCAGCGCAAAAACGATTTGTTAGGGACAAAATGCCTATATAAAGAGGTACAGTACAGCGCTGCATCATCAGTGTCTGATTTATTAAAACAACAACACATGAGAAACACTTAAATGCTACATTTCAAATGTTTTAACATCATGCAATAACACTAAGACGACATTAGTTGCATTGAACTGATCTTTTGAATAAGTTGTACTTACAATTTAGTGAGAAACATGGGCTTGTGCTTCACTGAGGATCTTTGTAATTCTCAGTGACAGGAAGGCCACTGCAGTTATTACACACTTCACGTTTTGAAATATGTACAACTCAAATCAAATTAAAATAAATCAAAGCAACTGTACATTAATTAAATGCATTTGACATTTAGCTTGAGATGGCTTTAATACTTTCTTTATGGTATTCAAATTGGGCTCAAGTAGAACCTTTACCCATGTATTTAGCTAGTTCTGAAAGAATAATCAACATTGTGCATGACAAGATAAAGCACTATAACACCTCTATCAGCTGACGCCAACAGGCAGGAACATAGAACCATAACACCTCTATCAGCTGACGCCAACAGGCAGGAACATAGAACCATAACAGCTCTATCAGCTGACGCCAACAGGCAGGAACATAGAACCATAACACCTCTATCAGCTGACGCCAACAGGCAGGAGCATAGAACCATAACACCTCTATCAGCTGACGCCAACAGGCAGGAACATAGAACCATAACACCTCTATCAGCTGACGCCAACAGGCAGGAACATAGAACCATAACACCTCTATCAGCTGATGCCAACAGGCAGGAACATAGAACCATAACACCTCTATCAGCTGACGCCAACAGGCAGGAACATAGAACTATAACACCTCTATCAGCTGACGCCAACAGGCAGGAACATAGAACCATAACACCTCTATCAGCTGACGCCAACAAGCAGGAACATAGAACCATAACACCTCTATCAGCTGACACCAACAGGCAGGAACATAGAACCATAACACCTCTATCAGCTGACGCCAACAGGCAGGAACATAGAACCATAACACCTCTATCAGCTGACGCCAACAGGCAGGAACATAGAACCATAACACCTCTATCAGCTGACACCAACAGGCAGGAACATAGAACCATAACACCTCTATCAGCTGACACCAACAGGCAGGAACATAGAACCATAACACCTCTATCAGCTGACGCCAACAGGCAGGAGCATAGAACCATAACACCTCTATCAGCTGACGCCAACAGGCAGGAACATAGAACCATAACACCTCTATCAGCTGACGCCAACAGGCAGGAGCATAGAACCATAACACCTCTATCAGCTGACGCCAACAGGCAGGAACATAGAACCATAACACCTCTATCAGCTGACGCCAACAGGCAGGAACATAGAACCATAACACCTCTATCAGCTGACGCCAACAGGCAGGAGCATATAACCATAACACCTCTATTAGCTGACACCAACAGGCAGGAACATAGAACCATAACACCTCTATCAGCTGACGCCAACAGGCAGGAACATAGAACCATAACACCTCTATCAGCTGACAGCAACAGGCAGGAACATAGAACCATAACACCTCTATCAGCTGACGCCAACAGGCAGGAACATAGAACCATAACACCTCTATCAGCTAACACCAACAGGCAGGAACATAGAACCATAACACCTCTATCAGCTGATCCAACAGGCAGGAACATAGAACCATAACACCTCTATCAGCTGACGCCAACAGGCAGGAACATAGAACCATAACACCTCTATCAGCTGACGCCAACAGGCAGGAACATAGAACCATAACACCTCTATCAGCTGACGCCAACAGGCAGGAACATAGAACCATAACACCTCTATCAGCTAACACCAACAGGCAGGAACATAGAACCATAACACCTCTATCAGCTGACGCCAACAGGCAGGAACATAGAACCATAACACCTCTATCAGCTGACGCCAACAGGCAGGAACATAGAACCATAACACCTCTATCAGCTGACACCAACAGGCAGGAACATAGAACCATAACACCTCTATCAGCTGACGCCAACAGGCAGGAGCATAGAACCATAACACCTCTATCAGCTGACGCCAACAGGCAGGAACATAGAACCATAACACCTCTATCAGCTGACACCAACAGGCAGGAGCATAGAACCATAACACCTCTATCAGCTGACGCCAACAGGCAGGAACATAGAACCATAACACCTCTATCAGCTGACACCAACAGGCAGGAACATAGAACCATAACACCTCTATATATCAGCTGACGCCAACAGGCAGGAGCATAGAACCATAACACCTCTATCAGCTGACGCCAACAGGCAGGAACATAGAACCATAACACCTCTATCAGCTGACGCCAACAGGCAGGAGCATAGAACCATAACACCTCTATCAGCTGACGCCAACAGGCAGGAACACTAGAACCATAACACCTCTATCAGCTGATCAACAGGCAGGAACATAGAACCATAACACCTCTATCAGCTGACGCCAACAGGCAGGAGCATAGAACCATAACACCCTCTATCAGCTGACGGCCAACAGGCAGGAACATAGAACCATAACACCTCTATCAGCTGACGCCAACAGGCAGGAACATAGAACCATAACACCTCTATCAGCTGACGCCAACAGGCAGGAGCATAGAACCATAACACCTCTATCAGCTGACGCCAACAGGCAGGAACATAGAACCATAACACCTCTATCAGCTGATCCAACAGGCAGGAACATAGAACCATAACACCTCTATCAGCTGACGCCAACAGGCAGGAGCATAGAACCATAACACCTCTATCAGCTGACGCCAACAGGCAGGAACATAGAACCATAACACCTCTATCAGCTGATCCAACAGGCAGGAACATAGAACCATAACACCTCTATCAGCTGACACCAACAGGCAGGAACATAGAACCATAACACCTCTATCAGCTGACACCAACAGGCAGGAGCAGGGAGACAAAACACTGAGAGCACAGCAGCCCAAGGTAGCAGGCTACTCTGAAAAATATAAATCATATACTGGTTTGTTTAACACCTTTATGTTTACCACATCATTCCATATTATGTTTGTTCATAGTTTTGATGTCTTCGGTATTAATCTACGATGTAAAAAATAATCTAAATAAATCAAAACCTTCGAATGAGAAGGTGTGTCCAAACTTTTGACTGGTACTGTATGTGATCAAAGGTTTTCAAATGCAACTGTCATGGGGGGGCAGTGTGTGTGTGTGTGTGTGGTGTGTGTGTGTGTGTGTGTGTGTGTGTGTGTGTGTGTGTGTGTGTGTGTGTGTAGTGTGTGTGAGTGTGTGTGTGTGTGTGTGTGTGTGTGTTGTAAATTCCTTATTTTTGTACTTCTTGCACCACAATTCTTTCTCAATGTTCCTCCAATGAAACGGTCCCCCTGTCAGGGTGTGTGACTTCCACAGAACTGATGAAAACACTCACACCCATAAACACACATGATGCGTGGACTCATTTGGCTTTGGTGATTGTTTTAGCATGAATTCAGTATCATTTTCCTTGTAATATGACTCCTCCCATGTAATGGTTGCACAATGACCCACAGCATCTCTGTTCTCTATAGAGGGATGCAATATGCCTAGTGTGTTTTTTTATACAGTTGCAAATACCGAGGAGTAGAGCATGGTACGGTGGCCCTGAGGTTAAAAACACAACAACATTTAATAAAACATAACATTTTAGTAACCAAATAAACATTGGAGGAATACAGTAAAAGCTGAGAGAATATACCATTGCATGTACTGTGCCAAATCCACATCAGGTCTGTAGTAAGAACTACTTTTCTTTACTTAATTAATCAAGGAAAGATTGACCGGACACTTTCTTCATCAAATGCGTCAGAGAGATTAGTTATTTGAAAGTTAAACTTGAAAATATTTTTGAACAGGCATCTTGCAGACTTGCTTTCAATATAAGGTAAAAATTCTAGTTAACAATTTTATTATTTGGGCAGAAGAGTCTCGATATTTTAACAATAATCTTGAAAGAGTTGTTAAATATCCTGTAAACTTTTTCAAAAATGTGAATTCTATTGTATATTTTTGGGATTTTAAACAAATCTATGTTATAGAACTACGACATGACTGGGGGGCAAACATAAAACCCTGAACCACCACATCGCTCATTTCCAGGCAAAGTGATCCAATGACACATTGTGTATGTATCCTGTCACCTTCAAGTAAACAAATACAACTGATTTATACATGCACCATGTGAGCATGATAATACTGAAGGTCTTCAAACTGTAAATAGGGCACACTGGACCAGACAGAATCCAATCAAAGAGCCTGTCCTTTCAGTGTAAAGGTTCTCTGAGGGGTTTCCCTGTAAACAGAATCATGTTTAAGTTGAGTGTTTCTCACCAAAATGCTTTTTTTAGTCAGTTTGTATTGAAAAGAGCTCTAAATACTACATTACCCATAAGACTTAGCTCCCGTTATACACAAAAAAGTCTCTGTGGCGTGAGAAAGAGCTCTAAGTCTAGAAAGTGACCCTTTTTATGTAGGTCTCATTAAGCATAGCGCTTCAAGGAAATCATTTGTTCCTCTTCTGACCTTCTAAGATTCTAAACAGCATTCAGACCAACACCAGTTAACTCATAAAAAAATGTACACCCCCACGCCATATCCATCTTGCTCATCTCGCTGCTGTCTCAGCATCTTGTAAACAACATACAGTATAGGCATATGGCAGCCACATAAACACATTTTCTCCTGGTCCCCAGAGAAGCTTCCAGCACTTCATCTCCATCTTCAACCGTCAGGCAGTTGAGGAAGAAGTACTCAGATATTTTTCTTGAGTAAAAGTAGAAATACTACGGTGTAATACAACTAAAATACTCACACAGCAAAATCGTAAGTGTTCATTTAACTCTTATAGAGTTAAAATCAACACATACTTGGTGTTTATATAATCCTCACCAATTGGGAGTTGAAGTTACACTTTGGAAAGTGTTAATATTTTAACTCTTTAATAGTGTTAATTATCTAACACTGACAGTGTTGTTTTATAACCATTTTTAACACTAAATGGTGTTATTCCTTTACACTGGGAGTGTTGATTTATACTATTTAGAAAGTTGTTCAATTACACCGGAAAGTGTATTTTTAACACTAAATTGTGTTATTCCCCTGCACTGTGAGTGTTAATTTTGAACCTTCAGTGTTTTATATCTGAAATGGTATTATTTTACAATATTAATCTATGCACTGTACACACAAATAATTGTTACTATAAGAAAAACACAATCTCTATAGGTTAAATCTATTAGCTCTATTTACATTTAGATACATTTGTTGACTTCCACAAGACTTAAGAATATTTAATAAATCATTACAAACTCTCAATGTTGTCCTTTTTTATTCAACACTGCAAAAATTAAAGTATCTGCACTTAACAGGCGTCGTAAACATGTTACAGATAATGTGTCTCTCCGCTCTATCCAGCACAGCATAATGCACATTTTGTTTTCAAAAGAAACAACTGACAACTGGTCAGGACATGTGACAAACAGAGAGGACTAGTTTATGTACACAACTATATAGTATATGCACATTTCAAAATAAAACAAAGGCACGACATATTCACTCTCATCTCCACCATAAGCACTTTGTAAGTCAAAGGGCTTATATATTACAAGGACTCCTGTCCTGTACTCTGTCCCACTGATTGTAACCCAGTTAGTAGAGAAGATGTCTTTTGGTACAGCAGCATGCAGAGCTTGAGAAAACCTCTCACTATCCTCATCCGAATTAAATGGACATTTGATGTTTTTTGGCAAGTGATTTGGTGATGTTTTTGAAGTTTTTGTGTTTTGCTTCAAATCTCATGCTCCACATATGTATCAAGGGTCCTATTTTTCTAATACAAGCTGGATAGTGTATCATAAAGTGATGTTTTGGAATTAGGTTTCTATTTGGATACAGCTGTTTGAACAAGTCATGATGTTCCATTATCAGATGTTTCAAAAGCACAGTCATGCCTAATGTAACAGAAGGAGAAAATATGATGTTGATTATCTGCAGTAAAAGCAGCAGCAAAAGCCCGTTTTGGTTTCCTTCAGGCACAATGTCACCAAAAAGCAAAGGAATGTTTCTCACAAGACAAAGAGTCTGAATGGAATTGAGGCCTATATTATTGCCAATGCTGTCCAAGTTAATCCTTGTAGGACGGTTTTTGCGCTCCAAGTACCCAGAGTCAAAAGCATAAATTCTGGAGAGCAGATCAGATTTTGACAAAAGAGTTTCTGACAGATACTCGAAAAGTAACTTCATCTTGAACTGAGCAACCCCTTCGAGAATGTCATGCATTATGCCCAAAGAATAATTGTGACTAACATGAAATAACTGTAGGTTGTTGAGAGTTGAATTCTTTTTTAAACCAAATACTGATAAGGTCTGTGGATCTGATTGCAACTCATTGCAGTGCATTTCAAAAAGGTATTTTCCGCGCAAGATTATCTTGTGGTCATCCTCATTGTACACAGTCTGGGCATCAACTTTTTCGACCAAACACAGGCGACAGTAATGACGTGCATTAAACGATTCTGTAAACCGTGCATCCCCAAGTTGTCCCCAGTTATCTAGTGCCATGGACTTTCTCAGCAGAGAATGGCAAGTCAAGGCCATGACTTACGAGTTGTTTGATGTCTTTAATCAGAGGCTGCAGAATAGGATCAAAGCCGTATTTTTTCACATCTTCACTATGAAACAGTGCAACCAAATGGATGTTCATCAAAACAGAGTTAAACATTGGTGGAAGATTTCTGAGGACAAAATAGAGAGCTCCCATTTTGTGAACACCCCGTTTTGAACCCAGTGGGTTAGCAGTTTCAAAGTCATCATAGTAAATCTGAATTTGTAAAGCAAGCTGTTGTTTAGAGAACAATGGATGTGTCTTAAAATAACTTCCGTCACAAAAGTCTTCATATCTGTCGGTTTCTGATACAGAAGTTTCCCCAAGCAATTTGCAAATGTCCGAATTCCGGCACATAAATTGGATTGTCTCCAAAATTGGAATGTAAACGAGTAAACAAGTGTCTTTCACTGGAACTTGATCATATGTACCAGTTAGTTTATTTCGCCTTGTATCAAATCGACATCCTAACATTATTTCTACTGGCTCAACAACCCCCCATTTCTGGTTGAAATATTTTGTTCTTTTAGTTTCAGTATTGAAGCTTTCAAATGGGTTTTCAAAATTCTCAAGACCTTCTTCTAATCTAGATCTTACAGGATCATCTGAAGGCACCGCAGACACTATTTCTTGCTTAACTTGTGAGTGCAGTCCAGTGGCAAGTTCTTCCAAATCACTAACAATTGTTGAAACAAAACTACTTGCCATAGTACGTCCTTGGAGTTTAGCAACAATTGAAGCACAAATATTTTTGGTATGTTCTTTGTAGAGATTTGATCCATTGTCCTCAAAACACCCAGCATTTAGGCCATGTGTGACATTTGTTTGAGCAACATGTGAAGTACCTTGGAGACTGTGACAAATAGGTAGAAATGACAGAGTTTGCTGCATCACCACTTTGACATAAATCCCTCTCATGAACACTATTTAAATGTTTTTTTAAACCTGAATATGATAAAAACTGACGCCTGTGTGGAAATAATTGTCCTAGACTCCTAGATATGACATACAGGACCAACCCTGACGTCTGTTTATCTCCTTTAAGGACATAGGCTGCTTGAGCCATAATTTTATTGTTCCCATTCTGTGACCGGTCAACACTAGGTCACAGATGGTCTGTTGTTGTGGGATGTAAGGTTTTGAATTTGTTTGACATTTCTCAGTAGTGACACCCTCAGACACCCACTATCATTTATGCTATGCCTTCAGTGATAACACAGATGTTAAGGGGATGAAGCTTTTCCTCCCAAATCAGATATGCTTTGTTTTTCAACAAAAGTATACATTTCCTGCATAATATATGTTTCTCACAATAGTTTTTATAAGCTGCACACAGGTGATACTGAGTCTTCTCGAGTAATAGATTACACCATGCTTAAATAGACTCCTAAGTTATTATTCATATGTGACATATGTAAGAAAGGGGAGGGAAGAGTCAATTATATTGAGTAATTGATTTTATATTGGAACATTTATTTCTCAAACCTGTTTTATGGAAGAGGAAAATATTTCTGATAAACTAATATGTTATCAAACGGTAAATGGTGAATTAATATAACATTTAGAATCATTGAGAAGGGGTTATATCCACAGGGACTAGCTCACCTTTAAATTACAATAACATTTCTCTGCTTTGGACTGATGAGTATATGATTCTTGCATGTTAAAATGACTAACACAAACCTTACATTTATGCATGTGCATGTGTTAGGAAGGCTCCCAAATCATTCTGAGGGGCCTATCCTATTTTTGTATTTAAATGATAATGTGCTAATCCATTACTTTGAGTTGTCTGCACTCAGGAAAACATCCCTATCAAGTGTTAACCCAATAACTAGGACAGCTCTGAAGGCCAAGGGTCAGAGAGAGAGGGTCACACTCTCCGGCTGCAGAGGGCACCCCAGCCACGGGCAAGGAGGCACGAGGTCGTTCGAGATGAGAGGATTCTAATCTTCAACTTTCTGATGAGATGGGATGCTTCTTCCCCTTTCTGCTCGGTGGGCTCAGGCAGACAACCCTGCGGGACGAGCGAGGACTTCAGAGGCTACAAGGTTCCATGTTTCTTGGAGGAGCAGATGTCTTCCTAACCTCTCCCATCACAGGGGGAGACCTGGATACGCCACTTGGAATACGCAGTTGCACTGCTCTCAAGCAGATAGCAGAAGGAATGCAGGCAGATGAGCCTGGTTTTCACTGGGGGGGGATCAACTACAGTGCTCACTAATGAGCCACACAAAAGCAGAGCAATTGGGGGGTTTAAATATGGCGCTCTGATGAAGAAGAGTTTGAGCCAATCAGCACCTCAGTGCTAATCTACAGTATCAGGATGTTTTACACACCAGACACTCGTTGTCATAAAGAGAGGAGGAGAACGAGTCAGAAAGACTGAAGGACATGTTCTTCCAGCTCTCGTACAAAGATGAACTTTGAATTGATTTTATATCTTGGATGTTTACAGATGTACAATTAATGACTGTTTTTATATTTCCAATGACCAGACATGTGTTGAATAGTGGTGATTCATATATTTTTGCCGGATCAGATTACACTTTCGCACTTAACAAAATTAATGAATTAATATTTTCAGATTATAAAGTATTAAATCATAAATTATTTCTACTATTATCACAGACAATGTTAATATCCTTAATCGTCCAGCAATCAGGCTTAACAGCACTACTCTTTAATGTATTATCCATGCACAGAAAGACCTACAATGATGTTTCAAGTACTGGATTCATTTCAGTTTTGGCCCAAAACAAATATTTATAATATTTCATATAACAATTATGTAGCATATTTGATCCTCAAATTAGAGAAGTATAATTTAAAGAAATTGATATTCTCAACATTAGATAAACACAGAAGAATCCTTTCCAAGTACCATAAGTAGATGCTCAGGTAAGTATGGCTAATAGGAATAATTGATAGACTTAATTTGGTACAGATCAGTGATAGCATTCACAAATGTAATAATTCAAGTTTTAAGAATGTTTAATCCTTCCTTTCCAGGTTTTTACAAAAGTCTTTGAATATTTGCCTAACTTTTCCTTTTCAGATTTTGAACAATGTACTTGACTAAAATGAATGTATTGATTTCACTAAGTGCCTGACTCTTGACTAAAGCATATTTAAGTAAACGTAAAAGTAATCCTAAAATTGAGGACACTGCACTTTTGCAGATTACAGATTGATAAAATCACAACTGTGAATTGTATACCTTAGCTGGATCTCTTAGGATCCTGAGTTTTAAAATGCTTTTGACTAGTGATTGCCTTGAAGTAAATCTTTAAAGCGGCAAGCTGGTTTTGATTTTATAGTTTGATGAGTGAAATTAACTAATGGTAAATGATAAAGGATATTAGTTTAAAACAAATATTTAGCTATTTATGCATTTGTGTTTTATGTGTGTTCATTATTGTGCTTTTGACGAAAGATGATCAAACACTGATGAGAGATGATTTTTCCTATTATGATTGGCTGTATCAATCATTGTGATTGGATGTTTCAATCTTATTCTACTTTGTGATGTAATTAATGTAAGGTGAGACCACACTCGAATCTGGAGACGCCTATTGAGTTAATTATTGACCAAATTATTATTAGACTAATATTTTTAGGTAATCATAAATGATAAAAAGAGTGGACTGTTAGGGAAATAATTATCATAGACGCCAAGATGTGACATACAGGACAAACCCTGACGTCTGTTTATCTCCTTTAAGGACATAGGCTGCTTCAGCCATAATGTTATTGTTCCCATTCTGTGACCGGTCAACACTAGGTCACAGATGGTCTGTTGTTGTGGGTGCACTGGGACACTTCCTTCTTTGTTGTTTGTGGACTCCAAGGTATGACATCTTCGAGGCCATGGGTGACGGACGCAGGTAACTCAGTGTGCCCAACTGTCTAAAGCTATCTTATCAAAATATGTTGATTACTCTCTGTGAAACCAGTTAAATGGGCTAACAAGAGAGAGGCGCTCCAGAATTGACGTGGCAACCACCCGTGCAGTCTCACCGTGACTGCTGTGATTTGTGATGTGAATCCTCCGGCCGTAACTCCAAATAAATCATCAGTGTTTTGACATCAAAGCTCCTGCTCTACCGTGTCTCCTTCCTGAGTCGGTGACTCCCACTGCATTGCTACACAGAAGTTTCCTCTACAACGCCTACAACGATCTTGTGCACAAACCAACTTAAACCTGCTGCTAGGATAGAAACTGTGATCCATTCTTAAATGGCTTACCAAGGACTGGCAAGTCTTGTGTACAGCTTGACATATGAAACACTTATACATGTTTTGATCCTAGTTCAAGAATTTTGCCCACAACTGACGGATTCTGGGAGACTCATCTGTTGTGTTGATGTCGATGTTGTATACTGTTGTCTGGACAAATGTGTACAGCTGGACCAACGACTCCTCGCAGGACAGGTTGAACACATAGTGAGATTTGAACAGTTCGTCAAAAGCACCCAATGAGCTGGTGGCTTGGCATTGTAGGAGCTGTTTGTCGATTACAATGTAGAAGGTGTCAAACCGGTTCCGGGTTCGGCCAGCAGCAAGGATTGACCCTTTCTTCCCCGCAGGTGCTCATCGATGCTGCAGCACGACTGAAAAACAGAAAAACATGAACACCGTAAAGTAAAAGTTTGGATAGTTATCCAGCAACGTTAAAATGTTCAGTTTAGATTTCGCCTCCCATTTCTTGCTGGGGGAAGAAAATATGAGACATGCATACCTTGTGGAAGTGCACCATTGTGTCCACTGCATCACTGGGACTGATCTTGGTCCTCTTCCGTCCAGCAGTGGGTGGCAAGAGATAGAGGAGCAGCAGCAGACAAGCCATGTCACTGTCCCAGCCTATCAGGAGGAGAAATCAGACAACAGGAGGAGGAGAAATCAGACAACAACAAAATGTCAGTGTCTACCTCAAAATGCACAAAGTAAAGAGCACTAGCTATTTGGAATATAACCAAGGCTGCATGTAGCTTACTGGTGTCATCGTTCTCTGCAAGTGTCTCAGCAGCGTTCAGAAGTCGACACAGCTCTGTTGACTGAGTCAGGTGTCCCACTTCTCAAACATCTTGCAGGCTGTTTTAGTACCAAACAGCAGCAGGAAGTCTTGAGTTAACTGTTGATTATACACATATGCAAATATATTAAGCATTTCATTGCTTACACCCAACCAAATGAAAGATTAGAGTTTAAAGACTGGACTTTAAATTAGTAAAATGTAAAACTCACCAGTCCTTTGACATCTAAAAAACGTGGAAATGTTTTAAAGACATCTGCAGTTCGCTGTGGGTCACACACTAAGTCCTGGCGATGTTGTAAGGTTATTAAAAGCCATGCATTTGAAATATCACTTGATTAAAAGTACAAAAGTATTGTCATCAAACTTTAAGTACCAAAAGTAAAAGTACTAATTGTGTGTAATGTCCCAATTTAGAATAATTTGTATTCCTGGATTCTTTTTTTGATGCATGAATGTCTTCATTAAAGCTGTAAAAGATGGAGCTAACTTGAATTACTTTATACTGCCGCTGGACAAAAGTTCCTACTTTAAGATACTTTGGGAGCATGCATGTCTGCACTTGGCTTGGCCAAGAATCCCAGAATGAATGTTGTTCCAACCGCTCAAAGCTGTCATTATCACTTCAGTGGCAAAAAACGAAGCATGCAGCAAAGATGCCCTCACATTAAAATGCGCCGACAGCGGAAGGATTCCTTCATGAGATACTCAGCGAATAGCACACAGTCTATAGACAGCTCACAGGAGAAATAAGGTCTGTGGTTGACACAAATTGAAGAGACGGATCACGTTTTGTTCTACGACATTAAATACATCAGCAGTGAACCCGCTGGTGATTTCTGAAGAGTTTACGTGTCTGAAAAACGATGGTTGTTAACAAGTGGCTGAATAGGACTACATAAGTTGTCGAAGACGTTTTACGTCATTACGCCGAACACGTAAACACTCCCGCTAAGTTTGTTTGCCCTGTTCAGCTAGAAAGCAAGTCCCTGCCTCCTGCAAACTGTTCAAACAAACACTTCAACTCGTACCCTTTACAATCTGTATGTTTGAATATGGATCTTAAGTTGGCGTGACGTTGAAGCAGTAACCCTGCTGTAGTTCCTTTATAGCATAACGTTAGCATTTTGCTTCTGGCGATTAGATTTATGATTCAAAAATTATAAAAGTAGGATAGACGTGGAGATTATCTGGCTGAACAAAACGTGCATTTTAGCAGGTTCGTTTCCCACAGACCTTATTTCGAGAACTTAAATGCACACAAGACTAATCACACGAACAAGACACAGGTGAGGAGAGAAACACAGGGGCACCAGGTGAATACAGAGACAGGAAGTACAGTATGTATTGAGAATAATATAAATGACAAATGACAAACAGTAGGCCAATATTAGTAGCCACACTGCTATTTACATGGTATGACCTTAGGCGGGCTACTCTTTCTCCATATGTCAGTGAGGTTATGTGTCGGTGAGTTAAGTGACAAATCTTGTCAGCTCACCACCTGTCAAGATCATGCAAAAATGCATTTGAACTTATTTTGGAAGCCTCATCAAATACAAATTCTGCAGGGACAGTGCACTGTGGCACTCTATTGTGCGGACTCAGAGCCGTAACCGTATAGCAGCAGATCCAGAGATCCAGCAGACTCGTCCTCATGCACGAGTCAACAGCAGACTGAGATTCACCAAATCGCAAAATAACCCTTTTTTTTATCAACATTTTTTATTAAAACAAAAGACACTGTGTAGCAGAGGTTAATGTAATGTTAGTTTAATATGCTCGTGAAATGCAACAACTTTTTGGTTTCACCGGTAGGATTTCTACACTCTTGGTGATGCTGACTCATATGACTCAAAGGACTCTTATGATCCGGATCTCTTCAATGACTGACTCAGAAGACTCCGTGTCCGTAAAAGGATCCGGATTTGCCATCTCTAGACTATTGTGACTCGCTTTGCGGTTAAAACAGACGGTAAGTGAAATTCAAGTACTTTATTTATGTGTTGCTTATGTTTTGAGTCAGCTAACGTTAATGAATGTTAAGGCTTGGGTTAGCATGTAGTAAGCAAGTGGTAGCTACATCTGTGCTAACAATGCTATTCGTAGCCTCCAAGTTAAAACGAAATAGACAAGTGTTAAGCATTAAGTGGGATAATACTGTAGAACAAACGGCTTCTTTTTGAGGTTGGTAAAATAAGGTCATCCTTGTAACTTAGAGAGATATTTTATTAGATAGGTAACTTTATGCATTGATAAGGTTAATTTAAATTAGCTATGATTGATTATGTAGACAAGCTAACGTCAAAGTAGTGTTGAAGAGCGGCCTAGTGTATGTGAAATCAACCTCACAATAAGATGTGTGTATATTACAAATAATAATGTCATATTTCAAGATTATTACTTAGATATTACAATATGGTTGGTTGAGCTTATTTGTTAACGTCAAAGTCATATCTGAAGAACGAACCCAAACCTTGTTCTTCATATTAATTGTATTAACAAATTGGTATCAAATAAATAGTAAGCATTGGTAATACCAATGTTGATAAAGTAAAATATTTTATTTGTGTTTGGGAGAAGGTACTGTACCCAGTTCCTATGTTCGGCAGTTATAGACTGGGCTTTCTTGTACAAAAGAATACAAAAAATGTAAATCAATATGGACCATTACTGTATAATTATCCTTCAATTATGTTATGCAATGCACCTAACAAACAAGTATGGCATTTTGAAACATGATGTGCAACCATTTTTACTGTATTTTTACTGTAATTTTTGTGCATTTTGTTGTTAAGATGATGTTATGATTTATTTATTGTTAGTATGCACGTGGACGCTTTGGACATACCTGGAGAAGGAAGAAATGGGTCTTCGGAATGATGGGAGTTAAAGACAAAAGGCAGAGACTAGTGTTGACTTGAAACTAGTGGAGAAACGATCAAGATGCCACCTTGTCCCTTTGATTAGACGGCATGTTAAGTCAGGAAGTAGCATTAGTGATAAGTGGAGGGCATACAGGAGAGTGCTGAGTAACATGGGGTATAACCACTACATCATAAACCACAGCAGGTGGTTTGTGAAACCCCAGACTGGCAGTCTTACCCAACATAATGGAAGAGCTAGGTCGGCCGTCAAAGGACATGTCCGTAGACTGAGAGGAAACCGTGCAGAGAGTTTGTCGGAGGAACACCTCAAGGTTCTTGAATGGTCATCTTGGCTCTGCTCACCCTGATGGACTGCTTGGACGCTTGTTCAAGGATATACACAAAGCCTTTCCAGTCTGAGTACCATTATGTCTTACCAAGTCTTTCATTTATGTCTGAGAAAATCTTTTATGTTTAAATATGTGTATCAGTCATACTAAACAGTCATTATTTTTAGTCCTGATTTTCTTCATGTTTGAATAAAATGGTTTGCTTGGTTCTGTTGCATCTTACTTTGCATTTCCTGTGAAAAATGTGTATTAGGTCAACACTCTCACTCCATAATCGTCCAGGAGCGATGTTTTGTCAGGGTCCCGTGGCGTGCAGTTGTGACGCTCCTAGGCTCCTTCAGCTTCATAAAGGGACGCAAATAACTGATTGCAATGTATTCCCATCTGCGGCGGGATTTGATGCTCATGGAAGCACGGCATTCGTTTGTGTCGGCCTCCCTTAAAGGCAATGTGAGCGTCCATTCCCATTGGGTAACGGAGAATTGTACACCCGGAAGTAAGTATTCCCCTTACTGTCGATTGATTTTACAGTGATATCTGCACTACTCATCGACTACAAAACACCATATTATCCTTGTTAATTACACAACATTGATTGGTTTAAATTGTGTGCAATGCTTTTGTATTTTTCCCCTTCGATTCGGAGAAACAAATATTTTTTCGGAGTAAAGGATGGCAGAAGACACTACACTACCCAGAATCCCCAGCTATCGTTTAGGACTACACCATGTGCTCTGTTTGACAAACCTCGTTTTTTTTCACCATTCATTCCAATAGGCGCATTCACACCGCAGTACTTTTCCCACAAAGGTTCATGAGAACTTAGTTCATGAGAACTCTTTTTCACACCAAAAAGAGCCGGTACTAAAATTAGTTCATGAGAACCTTTTTACCCCCACGAAAGTCCCTGCTCTCTCGTGCGGCTCTCTTGTGAGAAAAGAGCTATATTTCTGATTGGCTGGGCGGATTGCAAACCACGCTCCGTAAAATTCCCAAAAAGTTTTGTGAAGCCGCCATTTTATTATCCTCGCATTAGCATTATTAGCATTAGCCCAGCGCAGAAACGCAGAGAGACTAACTTATGGCAACACAAAATAAAACATGGGAGCGGTGGAGATGAGGAGGTGTCGAAGTTCTGGCGATTTACTCTGAAGGCTTCAGTAGAAGCTGCTGGGACTCCCAGCAGCTTCTACTGAAGCCAGTCCCCAACTCCGGGGACTTCCGGCCGGGGACTTTGGGCGGCAGTATATGCCGTGAAGTGGTTTGCGGCCTGCCAGTAAACCCAAAGCAGAAGAAGAAGAAGTGACGTCAGCGGCTTCATTTGCCTAATCCACCCCCAGGGATTTATTCCGGTGTGAACGCGATCTGTACTTAGTTCATGAGAACTAAAGAGTTCTCATGAACTAAGTTCTCATGAACCTTTGTGGGAAAAGTACTGCGGTGAGAATGCGCCTATTGGCAGGCGTCTATGTCATGTGATCTTCAAATTTCTCCCTGCAGAAAAAAAAAACATGGCCGAACTTCGTTTTATTCTCGGTGTAAAATGCATATTTTAAAGTTAGTTTAGTCATTAAAATGCGTTTTGATGTCATTTGATGCGAGAAATACGAGTTGTTATTTCAGATTATGTGTGCAGTGGATGTACATGATCTTTAGTTTGCTAGTTATTACGAAGATTACTTCAGGAAATTGCGTCCATAGAACGTTTCATTGTTACCAAGGTGGTTGCTAGGGACGCTGCTATCGATATTATTTCTGTTATGTGTGTAACTGTTTAATGGTGTTATCTTTATTGCTACCCCCTTCCCCGTCAATGTATAGTGTTGGTCCACAGCGCAAACGTATTAGTTTAACAAAATCCGCATCTAAAGATACGTTATTTTCCCCTATGCAATTACAGTCTCACATCTCACAGCACATCGTCATTAACAAATACCGGAAACAGACCGAAAACATTTAAAAAAAAAAAAATAAATACTTTATTCCGAGTGTGCTTGCTTTTCTCTTTGAAAGTCATCACATAACGGCATTGTAATACACGGTTCGGCTGCATTAAATATTACATATCTGCCGTAGTTCTCTATTTATAGAGCCCTGATGAGAAGACTTCTAGACAAACATGAGGAACTGCCGCCAACACTGAAAATGTGACGTGGATCAACACTAATTCGGCTGACTTTTATATTTGATCCAATTGGTAGATAGGCTGTATTTACACCATAAAGGTGCACAGCTGATATAAAGGGACACCTAGTGGTTAAAGCATGTTATTGAATTTCATTATTTGTATTATTAGATATTAATAGGATCCCTATAAAGTATATTAATTACTCGTTATTCTCTACTAATAGTTCATTAAAGACTGTATATAATGACTATTTTGCACATCCCTTTCAAGATTTCAAGATTTTCTAAGGTTTATTGACATATCATATTCACAAACGGTGTAGTTATGCATTGAACGCGGTGGACCCGTTCAAATCCAGTTTTGGACAGTCTGCCTGCTGTCTGCATCCCAATTCAAAGTGCTGTTCGACGCTCAGCGTAACCCTCGGCGCACACTCAAACATCCAATCACAGAGCTTGAGGACTATCACAGGGTTTGTCAAGCGAAGCGGAGAGAATACTTACTTCCGGGTGTAAAATTCTGCTCCGACCCTCGGTCCTGACGGACTCCAACTTGTGTTTATTAATCAAACAAATAAATAAACACAAGAATAATTATGTGTTATTGTTGAGTAAATAACAGTGTGTGTTTTAGAAAATAATTGTTTTCAGTATTCTGAGCCCCTACTCTCCCCATTTTTGGTTTAGCTGTTTTAACTTTTAAATGCACTGTAAGGCGACCTTCGGTGTCCTGAAAGGCGCCTCGAAATAGAAGGTATTATTATTATTATAACTGACGGCAACAAAAGTCCTACATTATTCAATTAAAATAAAGAAGTAAACGCAATAAGTGTGGCTTGATATTGAGTAAGAAAACGGTTGATAAACGCTGTGAGAATGGATCTGCGGAGAGCATTTCTCCGCAATCCCAACTCGTCTATTACCAACGTTCAGGGAGCTCTATGCAAGTCAATGGGACTCCCTGATAGTTGTAACTCAACGCTAAAGGGCCCCCCCTTGCGTTGGAAAGTGACGACAGGGACCCTGACATAACGTCAACATAGGCCGAGTTGGGAGTGAGAATGTGTTGGTTCAGGATAGCTTATTCCACACTGTAAAAAATGGCTGTGAAATCCACAGTTATTTACAGTGTTTGTGCACAGTAAATTACTGTATACTATTTAAGAGTATAATACCGTGTTTCCAACCAAAAATTACAGTGCCTCTGGAGTTACTTAAAAAATATCAGTAGTAACGTCCCAACTGTATACAATCTCAGTAACCAACAATGTACTGTAGATAATCTCAGTAACCAACAATGTACTGTAGATAATCACAGTAACCAACAATGTAGTGTAGATAATCACAGTAACCAACAATGTACTGTAGATAATCACAGTAACCAACAATGTACTGTAGATAATCACAGTAACCAACAATGTAGTGTAGATAATCACAGTAACCAACAATGTACTGTAGAAGATCACAGTAACCAACAATGTACTGTAGATAATCACAGTAACCAACAATGTACTGTAGAAGATCACAGTAACCAACAATGTACTGTAGAAGATCACAGTAACCAACAATGTACTGTAGAAGATCACAGTAACCAACAATGTACTGTAGATAATCACAGTAACCAACAATGTACTGTAGATAATCACAGTAACCAACAATGTACTGTAGATAATCACAGTAACCAACAATGTACTGTAGATAGTCACAGTAACCATCAATGTACTGTAGATAATCACAGTAACCAACAATGTACTGTAGATAATCACAGTAACCAACAATGTACTGTAGATAATCACAGTAACCAACAATGTACTGTAGATAATCACAGTAACCAACAATGTACTGTAGATAATCACAGTAACCAACAATGTACTGTAGATAATCACAGTAACCAACAATGTACTGTAGATAATCACAGTAACCAACAATGTACTGTAGATATTCACAGTATTCAAATAAATTGGTCAGTAAGTCAGAGATGTGCAACTATATTTAACTTTTTGTTTTAAAACCTTTTTTTATATAAATGATTATGGGAAGTGCCCTTTTTCTCACTTGAGCACCCGCCCCCCACAATGTCTGTGCACGTCCCTGAATGCAAGCATACAAAGAATGTGTCTTGGCATTGCGCCTTAAAAACGCAACACAGAGGAATAAAAATAGACAAAAGTAAGGTAATAATCATAATTTTTATTATTATTGTGGCGGCTCAATTCCCAGTCCAGTTTGAGTCGCCGAGAGGCTAAGCTTGGCTATAGGCTGTGACGCGTTTTCAAAGAGAAAGTCCACACTGAAGTAATATAGTTTGACAATATTTAATAAACAAAAACAAACGACAAACTATAGGGACAAAAACGGTCAACAGAAAGAATAGGCTTGTTTGAGATGAGCTGCGGATCGCCTCGAAAGTAGACGAGAATAGCCGATTGCAGCTGGGGATGGTCTCAAAAAGCTCGTCTGAAGTCGGACAGCTCGGACTCGGACAGCTCGGAGTCGGCTTGACTCGGTTTGCAATGGCGGAAATTGCGTTGGCGTTCTTCGTTGCAGATGAAGTGGATGCAATAGAAATCCCACAATTATGATATCACTACAAATGAATGACTCAAGTGTCTGTTCATTTTAAAACAAATCAATACAAGGGGGGTTGAATCCTACATGTCAAAGACAGAACCACTACTTTTCAAAACTACTTCCGTCAGTGGTCTTGACAAGTTTGCATTTATAAAGATGCACAAATGTGTTCAATCGTTAATGTCAGAAATGTATTAAGTAACTACATTTGTTCCTGCTCAAGATTAGATTCAACTTTATTGTTATTGCACAGATTACAGGTACTGAGACAACGAAATGCAGTTTAGCTTCTAACCAGGAGTGCAAAAAGCAGTAAAGTGAAAAGTAATGTACACAATCTACAGAATAAAATATAGAATTAATTGAATGATGAATACACAGTGAGGGGTATGAATATATACACAGTAGCCTGTGAGCAGTATGAACAGTATGAATGAATATGCTAAGATATGAAGTATGAAAATGGTAAGCAGTGCAAGTATAGTATAAAAATATATAGATATTAATTTCATGATGATAAACATTGTGGAACAATGAGTAAAACTGTAAAAATGTAAAACATAAAACTGAAACAAACTTTTGCCGAGCCAATTGGAGAGTTTCATCACCAGCACGGGGTAAACACCACCAATGAGCGCTCAGCTCGAGATACCAGCGAGTCGTTTCCCATCAAGCATTTCGCTTCTGCAGCTCGTGGAGAGAAACTGGGGGTGTTTCTCAATGTCGAGGACGTTTCCTTGGTAAGACATGTCTTCCGAGTCAGGTCCATCAAAGGCTAGTCAAGAATCCTTCCTGGCATTCGGAGAACAAATAATGGAACAGGCTAGCAAGTGTGCAGGTGTGCGTCATATGAGAGGTGCCGCCTTACATTTTCCGCCAAAGATTTTGGAAATTGGTCCGTGCGCAAAGCATTGTGGGGATATTAAGACCGCGGAGGTTACACATGTGCAGCCTCGAAATTTCCCGCAACTAAGGACGCCGGCCTCGGTAGGATTCCAAGCATTCTGGACATTGGAACAGTCCTTCGGCGGGACTCGATGACGTAGCATCCTTGAAATAGTGGCTCTGGAGCAGCCTTCCTCGACGTTGAGAAACTCAATGTCGAGGAAAGCTGCTGACCAATTGTCAGGGACCAAGCAGTAAGGCAACAGGACACGTGGTTAACATAGACTGGGTTTTTTATTTACCCAAAAGTCCACAGAAAACATCATAAATCAATAAGTTCTAATAACTAGGCCTATAAAAGAGGACAACAGAAAATACCTCAAAGAAACATGGCATCAACTTAACAGGTGTTAACTCAACAAACTGACTTGCTACTAGAGATGGGTGAGTCCTGATTCATCCGGATCATTAACCCGGATCCTAGTAATGAGCTGGTCGTGACGAGTCTCCCCTCTCGATTAACCTGAGTCCTTTGAGTCCTACACCTTGTGTGACGTACAAATTAAAACTACTATTGCGTCACTCGCTACCCTCCTTATAGCATGTAAAATCACATTACAACGTACCCCAGTCCATCTGCCTAGCCTTTAGCAAGTAGGATAGCTGCCAGAAGTTATCGTTTGGCTCAGGGGAGTGGACGCGGATCAGTGAAACTTCCTGCAGACTCGTGCGGACTCAGAGCCGTAACCGCAGCAGATCCAGAGATCCATGCAGACTCATCATGCACGAGTCAACAGCAGACTCAGATTCACAAATCCTGACTCACTGAATCAAGGGAAGTTCCTTCACTTCCTGCAGACTCGTGGGGACTCAGACCCGTAACCGTAGCAGATCCAGAGATCCAGACTAAAGTGGGGAGAGATTTCAACAACAGTAACGTGACATTTTTCAAATGCACACCATTCGCAGCCCCGCCTCCAGCACCCCTACTTCCCGCGGCTATTGTGCACGAGTCAACAGCAGACTCAGATATTCGCATATCCTGACTCACTATGCAAAACATAGCAGACTCGTGCACACTCAGAGCCGTAACCGTATAGCAGCAGATCCAGAGATCCAGCAGACTCGTCGCCATGCAAGAGTCAACAGCAGACTCAGATTCGCCAAATCGCAAAATAACCCCTTTTTTTTGTGATCAACATTTTTTATTAAAGCAAAAGACACTGTGTAGCGGAGGCATGCCTGGCGCCGTGGGAGGGCCAGGCCCTCCCATTTGACATTCCTGCCCTCCCCGAATAAACACGTTTTTTATTATTTATAACATTTAAAATATTTGTTTTAATTATAAACTGTGAACTTTTATGCTACGATGTATGTGATGTCAGATAGTAACTAAAAACAAAATCGCAGGCTACGTCAAATAAATTCATGTGTCTGTTGTAATTTGTGATTCGTCCACATTTAGACCAATCACAGCGTCACACTCTTATTCTGGATTTGTTTATTGTTTATAGGGCGACTGTGGCTGTGGCTGCAAGGGAGTGCGGTCGTCTTTCAACCAGAAGGTTGTGGGTTCGATCCCAGTCCATGCAGTCAACATGTCGATGTATCCTTGGGCAAGATACTTAACCCTGAGTTGCTCCCGATGGCATGGCCAACGGTGTGTGAATGTGTATGCATGTTAGTTCCTAGAGTAAGGTACACTGCTCTGTATGAATGGGTGTGAATGGGTGAATGACATGTAGTATGTAAAGCGCTTTGAGGGGTCTTAAAGACTGGATAAAGCGCTATATAAGTACAGTCCATTTACCATTTATTGTGCATTCTGTAGACTCCCATTTCTGTTTGAATTACAACATGGACATCATAAATTGACTTAAAAGGTCTAAGGATTTATTAAAACGAAATAGTGATGAAAGAACTGCAGCCGATGCAGCTGCTGGCGACCCTGCACCTGCCGTTGCAGCAGCACGCCTTAATGTCACAAGCTTGACCTCGGCAAACCCCGGGGCTGAGTTAGTGAGCCCAAGCCTTGACTCATCAAGGCGTCCGCCACCAACGCTGTCCTCCGATGCACAGCTCCATGTGCCCCTACCATCACCACCTGCATTGCCACACCCTGTATCACACCTGCCAGCATCCTCCTCCGTGCCGGTGCCTCCACTACAGACGCTACCTTGCAGCACATCAACAGGTACTATTGGGCCAGCAACCGCTCAAAGAACAGACCCAGATGATCTTGGGGTTAATACCCCTCCTATACCATTAACCATTGTTGTTCTCTACCATCCACCAGGCGCCTTGAGGGACTTCTTGGAGGAATTAGATAATCTCCTCTCACACATCCCTGAAACTGGCTCTCCCGCTGTACTTCTCGGAGACTTCAACCTCCAGACAGGGAAGACATCTGAACTAACATCTCTTTTAACCGCCTTTGCTTTCTCACTGTCTCCATCCCCACCAACTCATAAAGCTGGCAATGTCCTTGATCTCATATTCTCAAGGAACTGCTCTACTTCTAACCTCTCTGTAAACCGGCTCCACACATCCGATCACTTCTTCATTTCATTCTCTCTACCCCTTTCCAAACATAACAAACTAATCTCTTCTCATCCTGCACCTGTCCGCCGTAACCTTCGTTCCCTCTCCCCCTCTACCTTTGCCTCATCGGTGCTCTCAGCCCTCCCTTCCTCTGACTCGTTCCAACACCTGCCTCCAAACTCTGCTGCAGAAACTCTCCTCTCTACTCTCTCATCCTCTCTGGACTCTCTCTGTCCTCTCACATCTCGGCAGGCTCGTCAGTCCCCTCCTGCTCCCTGGCTAAATGACGCACTGTGTGCTAATAGAACCATTCTTTGGGCAGCAGAGCAGAAACGGTGGAAATCCAAACACCTTGACGACCTCCTAACCTATCAGGCTCTCCTCTCCTCTTTCTCTGCTTCGATCTCTCAGGCAAAAAGCACTTTCTTTCAAGTTAAGATCCAATCTTCGTATTCCAATCCCAAAAAACTATTTTCCATCTTCTCCTCCCTCCTAGACCCCCCCAAAGCGCCTTCCCCCTCCTCCCTTCTGTCAAGCAACTTTGTTAACCACTTTGAAAAAAAGGTTGATGATATTCGCTCTTCTTTTTCTGACTCACCTTTACTCACCGCTGGGTCACCAGACCCTCCTTTCACCCACACACTGACCTCCTTTTCCCCTCTCTCTCCAAGTGAGGTTCTTACCCTCATTACCTCTGCCCGCCCTACCACCTGTCCTCTGGACCCTATCCCTTCAAACCTCTTTCAGACTATCGCTCCCTATATTCTACCATTTCTCACCCATTTCATCAACACTTCTCTAACTTCTGGTCACTTTCCAAACAGTCTCAAGGAGGCAAGAGTAAACCCTCTCCTAAAGAAACCCACTCTCAACCCATCTGATGTTATAAACTACAGGCCTGTCTCTCTCCTCCCGTTCCTGTCTAAAACACTTGAACGCGCTGTCTTTAAACAACTCTCCTGCTATCTCCATCAGAACAACCTTCTGGATCCGCACCAGTCTGGTTTCAAGGCAGGTCACTCCACAGAAACTGCCCTCCTTGCTGTCTCTGAGGAACTGCACACTTCTAAAGCAGCCTCCCTCTCCTCTGTCATCATCCTTTTGGACCTGTCTGCTGTATAGTGTTAATTTCGTCAGCTATTTTTTAATTTAGTTTTAGTCTTAGTCCTGTGTTAAATTTCCTTTTTAGTTTTAGTCATATTTAGTCACCTTCATCCTGTTTTTATTTAGTCAAGTTTTAGTCGACTAAAAGTTTGAGCATTTTAGTCTTATTTTAGTCGACTAAAACAGTAAACATTTTAGTCAAGATGTAGTCGACTAAAAGTCTGAGCATTTTAGTCTTATTTTAGTCAAAGAAATCTAATTATTTTAGTCTACTTTTTGTCAATGAAAACTGTTGAGTCTTTTTTAGTCATCAGATTATATAGAACATTTCAGTGAAACTAGCCAAAACCAATAATTTGTCATTTTAGTATATATAAATAAATAACATTATATCTTGTCCTTATTTGATGAAAAACACAGGTTGAATGATTAAGAATGCAGCTTTGCAGAGAGTATCTGGTCAGGTTTGTGGTGTTTTTACCTGTGTTATGGCCACATTGCTTCCCTTCTGATAAAACAATGCATTCGCTTTTTTTCTCCGCCTCATTGTAGCGAAAATGGGCCCAAATATCACATCGTTTCTTTCTCCCAAGCAGTGGTGGCTTTAGACTTTTTCGTTGTAAGTCATTTTGATGGATCGTAACATTTCCGTCATAATCCATTATTATCCGTCGAGTGCACAATTTATCAATCACTCGCGCTGACGGGGGGGTATTCGGTTAACGCGAGTGCGACCACTGCTCCCAAGCCCTGTTGCCATTTCATTTTCTGTTAAATAAGGTTAGTTAGACCATGAGTTAGACCCGAGTCTTCTTGACAGTTCATATTGTGCCGCTGCCCGGTGTAATTCAAATCTACCGCCGTGCGCACCGCAGACACACAGCTGCTGCCCTGCCGCAGCACCAGAAATGGAACTGCTGGGAGAAAAACTGACTATCAGAGATGTAACGTTATCTTTAATAATATTTCGTCTCCTCATTTTTCGTCAACGAAAGTAAAGAGAGATTTTGGCATAGTTTTTATTTAGTGAACTACATTTTCGTCTCGTCACTTTTCGTCAACGATATTGCATGATGATTTCGTTACAGTTATTGTTTACTGCCGTCGGTGCCGTCTCGTCATCGTCTCGTTTTCGTCATGGAAAAAAAGGTCGTGGACGAACATATTTCGTCATAGTTTTAGTCAACGAAATTAACACTACTGCTGTATTCGACACGGTGAACCATCAGATCCTCCTTCACACTCTCCAAGAACTTGGAGTTTCAGGCTCTGCACTTTCCCTCCTCACCTCATACCTCAAAGACCGTACCTACAGGGTAACTTGGAGAGGGTCCGAGTCTGACCCTTGTCAATTAACTACAGGGGTCCTTCAGGGCTCTGTTCTTGGTCCCCTCCTCTTCTCCTTGTACACAAACTCACTCGGATCTGTCATTTTTCATACCACTGCTACGCTGACGACACCCAATTAATTCTGTCCTTTCCCCGCTCAGAGACCGAGGTCGTCGCACGCATCTCTGCTTGTCTAGCGGACATCTCTCAGTGGATGTCTGCTCACCACCTCAAGCTCAACCTTGACAAGACTGAACTGCTTTTCCTTCCGGGAAAAGATTGTCCCACTCTTGACCTAACAATCAACATCGGCACCTCTGTTGTTTCCCCGACTCAGACTGCAAGGAATCTGGGTGTGACCCTAGATAACAAACTGTCCTTCACTGCAAACATCGCTGCTACAACCCGCTGCTGCAGATACACGCTTTACAACATCAGGAGGATATGTCCCCAGCTGACCCAGAAAGCGACGCAGGTTCTGGCCCAGGTTCTCGTCATCTCACCCCTAGACTACTGCAACTCCCTCCTGGCTGGTCTACATGCATGTGCCATCCGACCTCTGATGCTCATCCAGAATGCAGCGGCTCGTCTGGTCTTCCACCTTCCTAAATTCTCCCACACCACGCCGCTCCTCCGCTCCCTCCACTGGCTTCCGGTAACTGCTAGAATCTAGTTCAAGACACTGGTACTTGTGTACCATGCTGCGAATGGATCTGGCCCTTCCTACATCCAGGACATGGTTAAACTGTACACCCCAGCACGTGCACTCCGCTCTGCATCAGCCAAACAGCTCGCTGCACCCGCACTGCGAGGTGGACCCAAGTTCCCATCAGCAAAAATACGTGGGTTTGCTATCCTGGCTCCAAAATGGTGGAATGAGCTCCCCATTGAAATCAGGACAGCAGATAGCTTACACATCTTCCGGTGCAGACTGAAAACTCATCTCTTTCGACTCCACTTCGAGCAATAGAATTACTAACAAAGCACTTATATACTGATAAAGGACTGGCTTATCTAAAGCCAGTTGAGTAGCACTTGAAATGTTTTAGCTCTATGAAACCTGATGTACTTATATGATTCTGTTTTCTTCAAGTTTGTATCTTGTTGGTTGTTGGTCAGCTAAATGCAATGCAATGTAATAAACCCAACCAGGTGAAACTAGATCGTTATCCAGGTAGATTGTTTTCAGGAAAGAAGCGCACTTTTGCCACTGCATGGTACAACAACAGACCATGGCTTGAATATTCGTTAAAAGCAGACGCAGCCTTTTGTTTCCCCTGTAGACAGTTTAAAGTAAATACGTTTTCATCTGATGCAGCTTTTACTGACAAAGGTTTTTGCCACTGGAAACACGCATTACAGACTGATAAAGGACTGCTAAGGCATGCCGCATCAAAAGAACACATTTCATGTGAGAGTTTGTGGAGAGAGAGACAGATACGCGAGGAAACAAATAAGGAAATGAGTACTTTGGTGCAGATCAGCTGGCACGGAACCGTTATTACATGTCAGCTGTCGTTGATATTATAGCTTTTTTAGCTGTCAACCAACTCCCTCTCAGAGGTGACTCGATTCACTCCACAGCATGTCCGAGTCAGGCAGTGGGCTCTTCCTATCGCTGTTTGAGTATACGCTGCAGTACAAAGATGCAGAGTTGGCCAAAATAATGTTCTAAGTTAGCTCGGCTGAGCGAAAGGATGCACCTGCAGTGCATAGGAAAATAAACCACGTGCTAAACAGTCTCTACTATTTCTCTCCGAGTGCAACGATGAGGAAGCTGCCATCCTTAACCAGTGTGCCTTGCTCGTGATTTACCAGTGTCTGTGCTGCCATGCACACAATGTTTCAAAAGAGGTTTCTATGTTGCCCTTTATTTGTGTATGTATTTGCGATAAGTGTGCGTCTTTACGCAATGCTGTTGGCCTTGCTGTTTGATATATATTGTGCCGCAGAGATACATGACGGTTTTGTGTGCCCTCCCATGAAAATCATATGCCCTCCCTTTAGATTTGTTCTGGCGCCGGGTCTGAGTGGAGGTTAATGTAACGTTAGTTTAATATGCTCGTGAAATGCAACAACTTTTCGGTTTTACCGGTAGGATTTAATTTTCTACCCTCTTGGTGATGCTGACTCATATGACTCAAAGGACTCGTATGATCCGGATCTCTTCAATGGCTGACTCAGAAGACTCCGAGTTCGTAAAAGGATCCGGATTTGCCATCTCTACCTGCTAGTGCTATAATGAAAAACCAAGGAACCTATGTAGTGGCTTGGCCAAACCAAGTTGAAACCAAGGGATAATTAATAGTAACAGAATACACAAAGGACACTGACAAAACCCAAATCCCCCCTTCAACATGGAAGCAGGTGGTTTGTCCCAATCTGTCCCAATTGGCTCCTTGCAGTATTTATGAGTCTTGAACGCCAACACAAGAAAACCACACTAACAGTCCATCTTCAAATCTACAAAGACTATCTCCAGCAGTACAGTAACGCACTCAAAGCAGCCCGGTCTAATTACTACTCACAACTCATTCAGTCTGGCTCCAGCAATCCCAAGCGTCTCTTCTCCACCATCAGCAAACTTCTCAAACCCTGTGACAACGCCACCTCATCCTTCACCACCGAACAGTGAACTCCTTCCTCTCGTTTTTCCAAACCAAAATCAGCAACATTTACAGCAATCTGACACCCTCATCAGCACCCCCCACCTCCCCTCCTGGCTCCCCCCCTTCACCTCACAGCCCCTGTCCCACTTCTCCCCTGTGACCCCCATGCAACTGTCCGACTTCATGACTGGAATTAACTCCACCTGCACACTTGACCCAATGCCCTCCAAATTTGTTAAAGAGAGCCTCCCTGCCATCTCCCAACTCATCGCCACCATCATTAACTCCTCCCACAGATCTGGATCAGTTCCCCCCTCTCTCAAACTGGCTGCTGTCACACCCATTCTCAAAAGACCTGGACTCACACCTGACATCATGTCCAACTTCCGGCCCATCTCAAATCTCCCCTTTCTGTCAAAAATACTTGAACGTGTCATTGCCTCACAACTTAAATCCCACCTCAGCTCCAATGACCTCTTTGAGCCATTTCAATCCGGTTTCTGATCAAAACACAGCACAGAAACAGCTCTTCTGAAAATCACAAACGACCTCCTCCTCTCCTCTGACTCCGGCAACCTGAACATCCTCATCCTCCTCGACTTCACCGCAGCATTCGACACCATCAACCACGCCATCCTGCTGTCCCTCCTCGAATCATCACTCAACATCACCGACACTGCACTCTCCTAGCTGAAATCCTACCTCACCGACAGACATCAGTTTATCAACATCAACAACTGCACCTCCTCCACTGCTCCTCTGTCCCAAGGTGTCCCCCAGGGTTCGGTGCTTGGCCCCCTCCTCTTCATCCTCTACATGCTCCCCCTTGGCAAAATCATTCGTCGCCACAACCTTCAATTTCACTGCTACGCCGATGACATCCAACTTTATATCTCAACAAAAACCATCACCCCCACAACACACTCCACTCTCACCAACTGTCTCTCAGAAATAAAAGCATGGATGCAAACAAACTATCTCCAACTGAACAGAACACATCAGACATCATCATCATCATCGGCCCCCCATCCCGTACCAAAGCCATCCAGAATTTCAACTTCACCCTTGACAGCAACACTCTATCCCCCCCTCACATCCGCAACCTCGGAGTCATCTTCGACAGTCAGCTCAAATTCAACCACCACATAAATCACATCACCAGGACCGCCTTTTTTCCACCTCAAAAACATTGCCCGTCTCCGCCCATCACTCTCCTCTTCTGCTGCTGAAACCCTGATTCATGCATTCATCACATCACGACTCGACTACTGCAATAGCCTCCTCTACGGCATGGGTCGGCAACAGGCGGCCCGCGGGCCATTGTTGGCCCGCCAGCAATAATATTTGGCCCGTAATTTTGAGAATCAAAAAGAAAATATTATTTTGAGATTTTTTTTTTTTTTTTTTACAACATAGGACCGACAGTCGCACATCAGGGATTCCGTTAGCCGCCGATCGATCGGCCGCCGGTCATTATCGGCCGATATTCACTCGGTGATCGGTTTGATCGGTGCTCTCTATAAAGGTCGATCAGGAGAGCTGGATCTGATCGATATGGTCATAAACGCGAGTGAAGTATAACCGGACCCGAGAGAGAGATCAGATCAGCTGCTGAGTCTGACGGAGACACGCAGCTCTGCATAATCACCTGAAGCCCCGCCCACTGTTTAGCGAGCTGGATGAGAAACTGACGGGCTGTCAGGAGGGAGAGGGAGGGAGAGAGGAAAAGAGAGCATCCGTTTCTCCCGTGTTATTATTCAAAGTTAATGTAAACTTTTGAATAATGTACGTCTTCATCTACTACAAGTAGTTTGTTTGAATGTAATAATGATGTTTTTTGTTGTTTGTGGAATCATTTATTGAAAAATGAATCCGAACTTTTCGATCTGTAACGATTATAAACTGAAGCAATATAAAAATGAGCCCCATTAACTGAGTTTTAAACATCAGCATATCCGGTCCTAGTCCGGTGATTACCTGCTAATGGAAACTCTGCTACACCATTCTTATTATTATTATTATTGAAACATGACCGGTGAGTTTCAAATGTTGTCTGGTAAAATAAATTCTGTCCCGACATATCGGAGGGAGGGGAAGCGGCGCTGTGGAAGAGCAGAGTGGCGAGTGACAGCTGTCATCTTCCCTTTACAAGCTTCAAACATGTATTTATCGTGTGATTTTGGAAATAAAAATTTCATATTCTGAAATCCAAGACTTTGTTTATTTAAAATCAAACAAAACACCCGAACCCCGAAAAACTAGTTTTTTTACGCAAATCCACGTTTATTTTGAAATGAGCCGTTGCGACTTTCGACTGATTTCGATAGAGCGGGTCACATATGGCAAATGTGTGGTTGGGGGGAACCAGGTCAATTAAAGTACTTATTTAACTATTAAATACATTGAGTTTGAGTAAAATACTTGGTTACTGATTAATTTAGGTTATAATATATTAAATTGCAAAGCAAAACATGCTGTAATTGATTTATTTTGTCCTTTGGTATTTTTTAAAGGTTTTCATGTGTCCTTGAAAAGTTGAAATAAAGAAAAGGAACAAGGATTCCAGTTGTCCATGCGTCCTCTGTTGCCCCTCAAGCCTCTCAAATGTGCAAACACTCAAATAAATGCCAAAAACCCAGAGAACTTGACAATACTTATCAGAATAAAAGTATGTTAAATAACACTGCTACCTAGTTAATAACTCTACTTTACTCAGTGGAAACTCGTCCATTGAGGAAAGGGAGGACCATCCTCCCTACAATTTCAGAGAAAAATAAACTTTGAAGAGAACAATAAATAGGCTACACCTCAATTTAAAAGATAAGTCTGTTAAAATACAGATAATAGCCCTGGCTTTGGGACTGAAATGGGGCGGGTCTAGCCAGAGGCTCTGGATTGGGCACCTATATCATCAGTGAACCAATCAGCGGATCTGACTGCGCATCAGAGTGTTGATGGAGGGTTATCAGCGATATCAGAGTTTTTTCTGAACCGGGGAACAGGGGCGCTGCGCCCTCTTACCAAAATCAATTCCTTGAATTAGGCTTTGATTATGTTCTGGCCCGCCATCTTGCGGCTCAGCAAAAAATTGGCCCAAGGCCAAACTTACTTGCCTACCCCTGCTCTACGGCATACCATCCAACCTCCTCAATAAACTCCAACATATACAGAACTCTGCTGCCCACCTCCTCACCCACACCCACTCCTGAGACCACATCACTACCATCCTCCAGAACCTCCACTGGCTCCCCGTCCGTCAAAGAATCAACTTCAAAGTCCTCCTGATTACTCACAAATCCCTCAACAATCAGGCCCCCCCCCTACCTCACAGACCTGCTGCACCACCACGCCCCTTCCCGCTGCCTCCGCTCATCAGAAGCCAACCTCCTATCCATTCCCACCCGCATCAAGCACCGGACCTGGGGGGACAGAGCCTTCTCCGTCGCTGCCCCCTCCCTCTGGAACTCACTCTCACAACCCATCAGAGACTGCACTGACCTCACCACCTTCAAAAAACTCACAAAAACTCACCTCTTCAATCTGGCTTTTAATGTGTGATTGTTTTTGTATTATTTGACTTTAACTTTAACTATAAATATGTATTTGTTGTTCTTTTCTTTTTCTTTTCACTATATCTGTAAAGCGTCTTTGAGCACCTGTAAAAGCGCTAACAAAATTAATTTATTATTATTATTAAAATTATAGCATTAAAGTTTCTATTTTACAGTTGAAACACTATTACCGTAAACAAAAATACAGTACTTTTCAAATCGCTGTGTTTTATTTTACAGCTATAAAACTACTGCTGTAACAACAAATTAAGTAATTACATATTACTGTGTTTCATTTTACAGTTAAAACACTATTACCGTAAACACAAATAACATACTTGGAAGTTACTGTGTTATTTCCCCCCAAAATATGTTCTGATATGATATACTTTGTTTGTACACACAGACTGCTGGCCCTGAAATAAGACAGCTTGTGTGTCTTTATTCTTTTAATGACATCATGAAAGCCCCTCTACATGTAAGGAGTCAATAAAGCATCTTCATTACAAATTAAAGAGGCGAACCAATAGTTGGTGCCAAAATCAATTACCTGTCTACTGTCAGGTATGTCTGCATCCATCCTCTCATTTGCAGAATGACAGTTCCTAACCAGCAGCTAATCCTGTTAGCCTCAACCCCCGGCAGAGGACCCCTCCCCAGGGAGAGTGAACCAACAACATCTCCTCTTAGACTTACAACAGAAGGAACCCAACAGTAATGATCTTTCTTTGTTCATATTGCCTAATATACTAAAAGCCATTGATTTGTATTTTGGAGGAAAATCTTGGTTGTGACTTTATTTGTATTTATTTATTTTATATTTCTTCACAGAGGGAATAAACTAGGGAATACTAATATCTGCGTCACTCCTGTGATGCCATTAGTCCCAATCATTCATTTTCCCACTGATATGCATCGGGAAAGAGACGTCTCCAAATCAATTGAATTTTTTCAGGGTTATCAAATATACAAAGTACACACATGATGTGCCGGTGAAGATGGCTGCATTGTCTTTGGCTCTCTCCAACTCTGCTCTTTTTTCGTATTTTGTTAGTGTTTATTTACTTTTTGTCTTTGCTTTAAACATGGTTCGCAACATGCAACCTGACCGCACCAACTCTGTTATACAATATAGCAGAGAAGAACTTCTTTACATCCAAAACTCCGTGGAAAATAACCCACCGACAGACAATGGGGATTCGCTACCTGTTGTCCTACCTGAGAGACATAAGAAGAGGACCAAGCGAGAGTGCCGGGCCGGGCTGCTGGTCAGACTGAGGAAACGAGAAAACCGACCCCCTCTTCCGAGTATTCTTCTGGCTAATGTTCAATCCATTGAAAATAAGCTAGATGAACTCAGAAGTCGGATTGCTTTTCAACGGGACATTAAGAACTGTAACGTGTTCATTCTCACTGAGACCTGGCTCAACCCTGCGATCCCGGACTCCACCATCGTTCCAGTCGGCTTCACTATCTTTCGCCAAGACCGGACTGTTAACTGGGGGGAAAGTAAGGGAGGCGGTGTGTGTGTCATGATTAACAACAACTGGTGCACAGATGTGAGGATTATTTCTTCGGACTGTTCCGTTCATTTGGAGCACATCATGATCTCAAGAATTCTCATCTGTGGTGATAACAGCTGTGTATATTCCACCACTCACCGACAACAACACGGCACTATGAGAGTTGTTTGGATTTATAGACAGCATGGAGACTTCACGGCCAGAAGCAGCATTCATTGTAGTAGGGGATTTTAACACCGCTAACATGAAGAAGGTCCTACCGAAGTACTACCAGCACATCAGCTGTCCGACACGCGGGGAAAATATACTGGACCATGTTTATTCCCCTTTCAAACATTGCTATAAGGCTCTCCCTCGCCCTCCCTTCGGCAAATCAGACCACATCTCACTGCTACTGCTGCCTGCTTACAAGCAGAAACTTAAACGGCATAGACCGTAAACAAGGATTGTACAGCGATGGAGTGTGGAGTCAGATTCAGCTCTGCAGCACTGCTTCGAATCTACAGAGTGGAATGTGTTTGAGGGCAATAACATCAACACACACACAGACACGGTCATCTGCTACATTGGGAAATGCATCGATGACGTGGTACCGAAGGTTTCTGTACGAACATTCCCAAATCAAAAGCCCTGGATAAACGGCGAGGTTCGTACCAAGCTGAAAGTGCGCACTATCGCCCACAGAGCTGGAGATTTGGAGATTTGGAGGAGTATAGGAAATCTAAATATAATAATAATAATAATAATAATTTCAATTTATATATATAAATATGATCTCCGGAGAGCAATCAGCAGTGCAAAGAGACAGTACAAAGAGAAGGTGGAATCTGACTTCAAAGGCTGTAACACCCGGAACATGTGGGCAGGACTAAGAACAATGACAGACTACAAAGGAGCAGCGGGGGGTGCTGCGGGAGTGTCTGCGTGCGCATCTCTCCCAGATGAGCTGAACAGCTTTTTTGCACGTTTTGAGAGCAGCCAAGCTGTGGAAGCACAGAAGGACCAGGAGCCATGCCCTTTTGTTTTAAACAGGGCAGATGTGAGCAAATCCTTTAAAAGGGTTAACCCACACAAGGCTCCTGGACCTGATGGCATCCCTGGCCGTGTTCTCAGGGTGTGTGCAGTTCAGCTGGCAGAGGTGTTCACAGACATCTTCAACAGGTCCCTGCTGCAGTCTGTAGTCCCCACATGCCCCACACTTCACCATCGTTCCTGTCCCCAAAAGACAAAAATCAACAGCCTCAATGACTACCGCCCAGCAGCACTCACCTCCATCATCATGAAGTGCTTTGAGCGGTTAGTCAAAATCTTCATCACCTCCTCCCTCCCTGACTCTCTGGACCCCCTGCAGTTTGCCTACAGAGCAAACAGGTCCACAGACGACGCCATAGCCCTCACCATCCACACTGGCCTCTCACACCTGGACCAGAGGAACACTTATGTGGGAATGCTGTTCATTGATTACAGTTCAGCCTTCAACACCATTGTGCCCTCCAAGCTGGTCATCAAGCTCAGAGACCTTCGGGCTCAACAGCACCCTCTGTGACTGGTTCCTGAACTTCCTGACGGGCAGACCCCAGGCAGTGCGGGTTGGAAACATCACATCCTCCACCCTGATCCTCAACACCGGAGCCCCTCAAGGATGCATGCTCAGCCCTCTCCTCTACTCCCTGTTCACTCACCACTGCGTGGCCATACACAGCTCCAACACCATCTTGAAGTTTGCTGACGACACGACCGTCATCGGCCAGATCACCGACGGCGACGAAACGGTGTACAGAGAGGAGGTCGAAAACCTGACATCTTGGTGCCAGGATAACAACCTCCATCTCAACGTCAGCAAAACAAAGGAGCTGATTGTGGATCACAGGAAGCAGCAGAGAGAGGGACACGCTTCCATCGCCATCAATGGGACTACGGTGGAGAGAGTCAGCAGCTTCGGGTTCCTTGGGGTCCACATCACTGAGGACCTGACATGGACTCATCACTAAGGACCTGACATGGACTCTTCACACCACCACCATCACCAAGAAAAGCTTGGTAGTGGCTCTTCTTCCTCCGCAGGCTGAGGAGGTTCAAAATGCATTCCAGGATATTCTGCAACTTCTACAGGTGCACCATAGAGAGGATCCTGACCTTCTACAGACCCACTAGAGAGTATCCTGACTGGCTGCATCACGGCATGGTACGGCAGCTGCATCGCCCTCAATCATAAGGTTTTACAGAGGGCGGTGAAAATTGCACAGAACATCACCAGGACGGAGCTGAGAGACGGAGCTGAGATCCATGGAGGACCTCTACTCCCAGCCATGGCCGTATCTACCATTGAGGTCACCGAGATCCGGACCTCGGTAATTTTTTCCGAGCTGTATATAACAAAACTTGTGAAATAATTGCACTAAACAGGGTTCTTTGTAGTACTTCCATTTACTGACCATGGGGGCGCTGCATAACTACGTAGCCTCGATTAAAGCAAACAGAAGAAGACGTCATGTATCAACAAACCTCCGCAGCCCGGACTTGAACCGGAGCAGCGGAGGAGTGATGAGGTATCTAGAGATCTGAGTCCAGCGGGCTGCTTGTGTTTCTGTTCATCAGGACATCATATGAGCAGCAGATCCTGTGTGAACGCTCTACGTTAGTCAGTGGACACCCGACAACATGCACACTAACTTATATTGCAGCTATAGGCTATACTTTGGTTTACATTGCGTGAATAAACTAGCTGGAGAGCTAACGTTAATTACATTCATCCAATGTCAGAAGGATTACCTTTTAACAAACGTTGTAATGTTTTTCTTTCATTTCAATTTGAGTAAAACATTGAAGATATAACATTGTATTGTTTTCTTTTTACATTGACTCAGATAATGAACAGACTACGTCAGTCGAAGCTCAGTGTTGGTAAGGAAGAGACAGGACAGGCAGAGAGAGGAGAGAAGAGAGGAGAGAGAGAAGAGAGAAGAGAGGAGAGAAGCCGGGAGAGAGAGAAGAGAGCTGAGAGAGGTAGCAATAGAGCAGAGAGAGAGATAAGAGGTAATGACAGAGAGAGAGTTCGTCTGATGCCGCGGAGAGGTGAGAGGGCGTAAGAGGAGATCAAGAGTGAGAGACTAAGATAAGAGGGAGAGAGGAGAGAGAGTAGGAGAGCGAAAGAGAGTGGAGGAGAGAGAGAGAGAGAGAGGATAGAGAGAAAGTGATGGAAGTCAGGGAGGAGAACTGGCAGGTACCAGTCCAACAAAGAATGTAGGCTTAATAACCCCATCTATCCATCTGTCATAATTTATCTATCATATCTATCTATTTATCTATACACCAATAGTCTTCATTTACAATAGGCATAATTTTAATAACATACATTCTATTGCAGTTGTATGCTGTCATTAATAACATTACAATTGTATGAAACACAATTTTCTTACATCTTTGTTCTCTTTTGAGAATCAAACATAACAGATTTAAATAAATAATGCAAACAAACAAGTGAAATGAACTAAATTGCTGAATTGCTTTTAATTCACTGGCAGGAGCGACAAGTGAGGAGGAGGAGCAAAAAGTGAACAACGAGGGAGAGGTTGAACAAAGAGAGAGAGTAGAGGACAGAGAGAGTAATGAACAGGAAGAAGACAGAGAGACTAAAGAAGATGGAAGAGAGGCTGCAGGTTATGGAAAGGAGAGAGACATGGAAAATGAATGTTGACAATGTGTTGTGATCATTTTAGCCTCTTCTGCATGTCCAGATCATTAATAGTAACAATCAACTGATTCTTATGTATTACACTTTCAAAATAATTGATGCTGACATTGTCAGCCCACTGACATGGTTTGAAATCAATATATTATCCAATTTGTGACCCCCCACAGGACTTAAAAAGCACCTAACTAGATCATGAAAATCCCAAAAATATCGGGGGGTATCCCCCGAACCCCCCTAGCATGTTTGGACCTCGGTATTTAGGAAATCCTGGATACGGCCCTGCTCCCAGCGGCTCTGGAAGAAAGCCCTCAGGATTACAAAAGACCCCCACCACCCCAGCCATAAACTGTTCTGTCTGCTGCCGACTGGCAGGCGGTCAGACCCGGCGGCAGACATACATCTCTGGGCGGGCATTTGATTTACCAGGGCGGGCCCACGGTCCACCACGAACACTTACATTTCCCGGGAAATCTGAATTGTCAACGGGGGGGGCTGTTAGATGCTCGCGATTTGTCAAGGGGGGGGGGGGGGGGGGGGGGGGGAGGGAGGCGCTCGTGAATTGTTGAAAGAGAGGGGTTTTAGGTTGCCATAGGCTGTTGACGGTCTTATGTATCCATTGGTTGGTTTTGTGGCACATTTGTAACGCTGTGCCAACTTGGGCAAGCACGCAGGCAAACTTGAGCGCACACAGGGTGGAGAGGTGGAGTTAGGTTGAGCGATGGAGAGAAAGGGAGAGAGAGAGAGATTGAGCTTGTGTCTCGAGGAGGGAACCAAGATGAAGCAGCTGGGATTAGGGAGAAAGCAGAAGATCACCAGAAGATCCAGCTCATTGAATCACTTACCTTGAGCCCAGTGGCGGCCGGCCCATAGGGGCGCAAGGGGCGCCGCCCTCCCCTCCTCCCACATGTTTGATTGTCATTCAAAATAAATTTAATTATTTTTTTTTTTTTTAATATTTATTTTGATTTTTTATATTTAATGAACAAGGTAAATATTATATAGTTGGTATCAGTAAAATGTATAATCTACAATAAAATCTTGTTTAAAATTGTTTTACGATGTCTAAAGTTACTGATAAGTCACATGTTTCCTGCCTGGCCGCAGCGTGCATCATTACCCTCTCTCGTCTGGGCGGTAGAAAGGAGCCCTCAGCCAGAGCAGCAGCAGCCAACAAGCTGACTGTTGCTATCTGTAAACTATGCCACGAAACATAATTTCAGCCAATCAGCGTCGTCAGATCTGATGGTCATAGGGCGCCCTGTCAGCGCCCTGTGTGTCTGTGAGTTGTTTGGACTCGTATCCAAGGTGACGCTACAGTAGTTGTGGAGGATGGCTGCGTCTGCAGGTGGAGACTCCGTGTGCTAGTGGATCGCCGGAGCTGTAGATTAACATTTACATGCTTATTGTAGTTGTAAGGGCAAGGCCTGTGGCACCATGGAGCATATGTGTGGGCTGGACCTGTATTTTACAGGAAAGGAGTGAGCAGAGGGTCGAGTTGTCGATTCTTGTTCAGTTTTCTGTGACTCCTCACCCTCTCAGACTTTGAGTTGCGCGCGCTACTAAAGAGACGCGCTACCATGGAAACCAAACAATGGTGTAGCTGTATTAAAGAAACAGAAACAGTCGTGAGTAAATCTGTTTTTGTCCGTAATCGGGAGAAATGCTGGAGAAATATGACCCTGGGAGGAAACCGGGAGAGGGCAAAAATCGGGAGTCTCCGGCAAAAATCGGGACGGTTGTCAAGTATGACACACACACACCACACACACACACACACACACACACACACACACACACACACACACACACATACACACACACACACACACACACACACACACACACACACACACACACACACACACACATAATGTTCGTATTTAGACTCCTGATTTTAAATGGGAATTAAATCATTTGAGTGTTTCCAAAGCACCGATGTTCTGCAGTTTGTGTGGGCCTACTGTACTGTTGCACAGTTTATACTGTAGAAACGATGTCCAGGACAAGGTATTGTGTGTAACCACACTGAAGATTATGGATTATCTCATATTTTTAAGCCTCAATGTGTCCACCTAGTGCAGTGGGGGCGCAGATGCATGACAGGGGGGGCGCGAGAGACCAGGAGGCAAAATGGTTATTAAAAAAAAAAAGAATCATATTTTGAAAAATAATTGATTCGAAAATAATATGATACAGTACTATTACGTCTGGGTCTTTGTGTTTCATTAAAGCTTGGCTCTGTGTGTGTGTGGAACGAGCCATTTTGTGTGCGTGCGCGAGAGAGAGAGAGCACCTGTACCGGAGATCGTTGTTGTTAGCTTCTGGTGCTAGCGAGCTACGTTAACGGATATAAGGAGTTCTTTCAACAACAAAGTGGAGGAGAGTCCTCTCCTGTGAGACTGATAGGCTCAGTGAGCTAAAGGACTCTCTCAGTGTTATCTCAGTGGGTCTCAAACGTTTTGGTCACCATTAATGTTCAACAATTATTTCCGAGGCACACGTTTATATGATCATTATAGTTATAAAAAAATAAGAGAATAAATTAAAAACAGGTATGAAATACTATATGACCTTAAAAAAAGAATAAAGTTTAAAAGGGGAGTGATTTGTAAAATATCCATAAAGAAATAGTAAATATGTTTACAGTTCTGTTTCAAATGGGTGTTGAGAGATGTATCCATAGATCTCTTCATTTTGCTCTCAAAGTGCACCAGATTGATGCATTTAACTTCAATATTTCAAAATCTTCCCGGGGGAGCATGCCCCCGGACCCCCCTATGTGAGGTCCACACACGACCTTTAAAAATAGCACTTTACCCCTGCTTACACCTATATGCAGTGATGTAAATTAGTCGCTTTTCGGCGCCTCCCGCTTTTTTAACGCTGATTTGGGTGACTTGTGTAATTCGTGGAGAACCGAAGAGTTTTCGTTCGGTCCGTCAGTCCGACTGACGGACAACTTCTCACTTCAAAAAAGAAGAAATCTAGATCGCAAAATAATTAAACAAGCGAGTGTCTGTTTTTCCTGGCCAATGACAGGTTCCATGAACACAACACGAGCGTAACGTGTCTTCACACTTTGACTGGCAGCAAAAAACAACCAATCACAGCAGTGCTTCTATGGCTGGCTCTGTCCAATCACAAACAAGAAGTGTTCTCCCTAAGGAATACCCTTTCCGTTCAATGTGAAATGCTGTGGTGTTTTCTGAACTGCTGTTGTGTTTTCTGAAATGCTGTTGTGTTTTCTGAAATGCTGTGGTGTCTTGCACTTCAGGGCCACCGTAGCCTAGAGTGCTGACGGAGTGCACCAGCTCTTCAAATATTGCAGTACCCATAAGGAGCCGTACACATGCCGCAGTGTTTGCGTGGCTGTGTCTTTAGTTGGTGGCGATCTGTTGTTATTAGCATCTGGTTAGCTAGCTATGCTAACGAATTTAAAGAGCTTTTCTACAACCAGGTGGAAGAGAGCTCTCTCCTGAGAGGCTCAAATAACCTCAGCTCAGTGAGGTTAAGGCACACCTTGATATGATCATTATAGTTATTAATGAGACATTAGAGACTAAATAAAAAACAGGTATAAAATACTATATGACAGTAACAAAAAAGTTGTTAAAAATACCAAGAATAGAGTTTAAAAGGGGAGTGATTTGTAAAATATCCAAAAATAAAAATCTGCTTACAGTTCTGCTTCATATGGGTGTTGAGATGTATCCATAGATCTCCTGATGTTGCTCTCAAAGTGCACCAGATTGATGCTTTTAACTTCAACATTTAAAAAAAAAAAATCTTCCTGGCGGAGCATGCCCCCAGACCCCCCTAGAGGAGGTTAGGTCCCCCCCCCCCACTTCAATCATGTTCACATGGATAGGATACTAAATACATTTGCACACATCTTGTGTCCATATCTTTCTGTGTTGGTGGTGATGTCACAACCGTGCACATGCATGCATGCGCGAGTCATGGTAAGATATCTGGATTCAGAGGTTGCTTTTTCTTTGCACAGCATGAAAGAAAGGTGAAATTAATTGGCTGTGATTTTAGTTTTTTTAAGCAGAGGTTGAGTTCAATCATTTATACGGCCCTCAGAGGATGTTGTAAAAACTTTAAGGAAAAAGGTTCCCCACCCCTGCTGTAAATAATAATAAAACCCCTTGATTTATAACTTAACATCTCTGTCTCCTATTGATCTGAGTATATTATAAAGAATAGCCAGTTCATTGAAGCATTATAGCGCAGGCCTTTGTCAGATGGTATATTACGCTGTTTTTTTCCTGCTTCGAATAGTTCTCTCTTTTTTCACCATACCTGTGTTTGCATCACTGTATATGCCTCGAGACTTCATTGTAACTGTCACACTGTGTATGTGCGTGTGGGGATTGTTGCAGTAGAAAATTCCACTGTAGCGACCGGTACATTAATGGGAAACCCTAAATGTTTGAGCACCCTCTATGAAACGTCAAGCTACCCCACAGCACCCCCAAAAGAAATCTCTGGCGCCGCCACTGAGCCTGACTATTTGTGTTGGGGGGGCCCGACTTTTCTTTTCTCCAAAGGGGGAGCCTGACAGAAAGGACCAACATTTAGATTTTTGTTATTTCAGATTTAGCTTTCCAACAACAAAGGGGAAAAAAGATACTTCAAAAATACAATAAGATATTTGTTGGGAGGAAGGGAACACAAAAACGCTGTTCCCTGCTGACCTAAAATGTTGGTACTTATCGTGCATGATAACCGTCTCATTGTCACATGTCTCTGCAAATGAAAACGTCTCTACTCAGCGGCAGCTCTGTCTTCTACATCAGTTATACAGAACTTTAAAAGGTCCCAAACCAGGGTTTATATATCTGCCTTCTTATGGCTACCCTAATCCTAACCAATTCAATTAACATTATACATTATGTACAGAACTGTCCAGCAAAAATCTATAAAAATGACAAGACATTCCATAAACTCGGTTTAAAAATGTTGTTTTTTAAAAACGTTTTCATTATTTATTCAACACTAACCTTTACCAAGTGCACTTGTAGCCTAAGCTATCAGTATGTGGACACATTCCTTTTTATGATAATCAGCTCACCCTTAACTCCTCCTATCACTTTGTTTAAGGGCTAACCACTGCTTGGGCTGAAAAAGGATTGGCAGTGATTGCTATCAGGGTAACAATTCTTGTTGTGGGTTGCAAACATTTTAAATCAATTTAACCAGCTGTTTTCTGGGGAAGTAATGGCCACTTTACACAACCGTTTATGTTCTTTTTTGTCAGGTCATCAGCTAGAAGTATTCCGTGTTAATGACAAGCCTGCTCCACCATGTAGCAACAATAATAATAAATATCATACAGGTAAAACTAAGTGTGTGACTTTTTCCACAGATGTTAAGCGGATCTGTAGATTTTTGTTTCAATAATTGTAGAAAATAAACTCCAAACAAAGCATTCCATGGTCCAAATAACGAAAGCAAGGCAAGTTTTTAAATATAGCACCTTTCAACACAAGGCAATTGAAAGTGCTTTACAAAAATGAAAGACATTAAGAGCATTAAGTAATAGTGCAGTGGAAACACATTATAAAATGGAATTTAAAAACAGTCATTAAAAAGCAAAGATAATAAATTAAACATAAAACAAGAATAACACAGGTATATAATACATGAATACAATTTACAGTTTAGTGTAAGATATGATTAGTTCAATTAAAAGCAGCGGCAAAAAGAAAAGTCTTCAGCCTGGATTTAAAAGTAGTCAGAGTTGCAGCGTTTGCAGGTTTCTGGGAGTTTGTTCCAGATATTTGGAGCATAATAACTGAACGCTGCTTCTCCGTTTAGTTCTGACTCTGGGGACAGACAGACCGTCCTAAAGGACCTGAGAGTTCGGATGATTTCAAAAGTAGCAGGAGATCAGAAATGTGTTTTGGCCCTAAACCATTCAATGCTTTAATGAAAGCTAAAAACATGCCCCCTATGCCCTGTTTAAAACAAGCCACAGAGTGAGGGGAGGGGAGAGCGGCAGTAACTAAACATATGTGAATGATTAATGAAGATCACTTAAGGTTCCCCCCAATTAATAAAAGATGGGGTTGTTTTAACCTGCACCCATGCTGCTCCGCTCTCCTCCAGCCACTCCACCCTGTCCCAGACACACAGCCAGAACTCAGCAGTATTCCCAGCTGGGACACAGTGTTTGGGCTGGGGTCTGCTAACCATGCGGCACGAGGAGCTCCACAGAGAGGTGGAGGAGGGGGTTCGGGGGGAGCTATTTGGAAGTGGGAAGAATGGGATGGAGGAGCAGAGTGGAGTGATTTGACTTTAATAGGCCAGAGTGGTCCCCACCCTGTCTGTGGCTCTCAGCCCAAATCCCATCAGATCCTGTGGAAGATTGAAATAAACAGCTTACAAGTATATGTTCCTTTCTTCTAAAGCCGGAGTCACTTCATAAAGCAGCCGGTCACTGAGGCTTTACCTTTGAAAACAATTTGATATGATGTATTTGTTGGGAAATATTCTGTGTGATTCAAAATAACATGTAAATACCTTACAAATGTAGGTAGCGTATGTCACCAACCTAGGCACTGCCACTTTATCTGACTGAAATTGACTTATATGATTTGTTCGTTTTTATTTGTTTTAGTTGTTCTTGCTTGCTTTTTGTTTGGAGCTTTTGAGTGCCACATGTTTGTGTTTAAAGCGCAACAGCAAGCTTATGACTGACGACCTGCAGCTTAAACTGCAACCACACGTCTGTTTCATTTTAACATGCTATAGATATTTTCTTCTTTGTTTTATGTGTTTTCTTTAAGTTTCTTTTTTGAATTGTAAAGGACGGGTTGTTTCATTGACACTTTACACTGCCTCTTTTGCTCTTCTGGTGAGAAGCTAATCGCATTTTATTTTCTCAGTACTCTCCACAAAGACAATACAGTTGAATCTTTAATCATTAATCAGCAAATAAAGCCTTTAATTTACATTTGAAGGTCCTTACGCACCAAGCCGATTTCGGCCGTCAATAGATGTCGATAGATGTCTGGCCGTCGATGAGCGTCCTGTCGCCCTACTCAGATTGGTGTGTCCCGCCCCGTCGTGTCTTTTCGGCCGTGCCGACACCTTCCGCCATCGCTATCGGTAAAAGGCTGTCGGCTAAAGTAATCACTCTGATTGGCTGTTCAGCTAGCGAATCAGTGCATGAGAAGCGAAACGGAAGTGAGGGACCCAAACAAACGATTAAGAAGGCAAATCTGAGATGTGTATTGAAGTAAAGTATTAAGCCGAAAGTTTAGTATAGCGTATTTCTGGTATATTCATTTTTAATGTCATCTAATATATGTGTGTTGTTATATATATTCATGTGTGTTAAAACTTGGATGAACAAGTCCATTTTTTCCTCTTAAATATAGAAAGGTTTTTTATATTGATGTTCCTATAATGATATCCCATTTTTTGAAGTAGATTTAGCGCAAATGGTCTTTTCTTCCACTTGACTTGTTAATAAAAAGAAGGTGGTTTTTTGGCTATTTGTGAGTAGTTGAGGTACAGTACAACCTGTGATTTCTGCCTTGAGTAAAATGATTACCCGTGGATGAGTATTTTTCAGAAAGTCAGTAGAAGAGACATGGGAGTCTCTTTGCTAATTATCAATGGTCTTTGCAAATTAACAGCAGATGTACCCATGTTAATTGAATTGGTAAGAGGTCAGAGGAACTCCAAGAGAGGGGCTTCCTCAGACCTAATACAATTAAAGCCTTGTTGATTAGTGGTTCATATCCAGCATGCATTAGCTAAGAAACGATAAAAATGTTGGTGCGTAGCTGCATAGGGGAAAATGTATGTGCGCTCCTGTGCAGACGTTAGTTAATTGGATAATTCATATCCTGCAGGACTCCTAGAGAGGCCATGGGATAATGGTCGTTCTGAATTTATCAATACATGTATTCCTGTTAAGTGAGCTGACTTCGAGGTTAGAGGAAGTTCAGAGGATGTTGTGCGTGCTAAATTGCCACAACATTTTGGAGTAATTGGCTTAAATATATGTGTGTGCTTAATTACTCTGTATGAAGTAGGACCAGTTTGCATGACAGGAAACATCCTTATTTAGACACACACACACTGTAAAGAGAGGGAGCGAATCAGACGGAGTCAACGGCTGCTGACTCATTGTCTTGGGTCCGCCCAGAAGTGAAACTGGCCAATGGAAAACTGCCAACTCACTGGTTAGCTCGCCCAGAAGTGAAATCGCCAATAACAAATAGCTAGGGAGGAGGAACCGACACAACTCCTCCCCACTTGTGTGTATAAATATTATGATATTCTCATGCTCGGCGCTGTCTTCTGACTGACTGTCGTGGTACGTATATCACACGGTAGTAGAATTCAGCCCGGAGCGCTCTGTATTGTACTATTGCAGAGTGCTCTGTATTTGTATTGTTGTTTACCATTAAAGCAGATTATTGTTTAACCCTTTATCTGGTGCTTTGAATTCCTTCTTTTATAAATCTGACCAGCTCATCAAAGGACACGCGGAGCCGAGGTGGGTTTCAGACCACTCCTTGCTCCAACAGTATCACACAGTCTGTCTTCTGGTTGTTGCCTCTCTTGAATGACGAATACACACTACCGCCGCCTGCTGGTAAGGAGAGTTATTGCCACTCACGCATGCGCAGTTCGTACGTACTTCTTGGCCGTCGGCTGAAATCTTTGCGGTGTGTTCCAGTGCGACACATGGCCGAGACGCAGAGACGTGAGGCGACACAACAGTCGGGTCCGTCGGGACGTGTTCTTTGGTGTCAGATTGGTGTGTAGGGCCTTTAAGGGCAGTTTCTTGGGTTTCTCTGTCACGTTTCACAACATTGAATGTAGTCACACCTATAATTAATACTTATTAGGCAACAAACAGCCTTTCATCAGATTTGATCCAAATAGAAATGTTTTTACAGTGTTAGTAATCATAGTGTTAAAAATGCAGTATCTACACTGTTTTTCAGTGTAGATTGGAGTTTTGACTGATGAGAGTGAACCCTTGTGATTATATTATACCCCAGATGGGATCATTTCAGATGAATCAAGGTGTTGTAAAACTGAATTATTTATCATTTATTCACTTATTTATCAGACCCCCAAAATTGCCTCCAGGGCCCCTGAGGCTCCACTGAGGCCGCTTCATGTCCCACTGACTCAGACCTGTTTGTTTTAGGCGTGTGCTGCATTTAACTCCTATTTGGTTTTATATGTTGAGGAAATAAATCTCAGTCACAGTAGTGATATCAGCTCTTAATGATGAGGACGGTTTGGATCCTGCAGCGCATCTTGAAGTCTGGTCAGAGGAATGAAATAAATATATTATTGGTTATTGTTCATTGCTTTTTCAAATCCATCATTTGATTCCAGATACTGAGACAGTGGAGGGAGGAGGGGGTGATGGTTATGGGTGAAATGTTTTGGGGGGGGGGGCCTGTGATATGAGCTAATGGCTCTCCTCTGGCATCTGGCTGCTGTGTCTCCATGCAGCTCATTAAAGAGTCACTGTGTAACCCCCGAGAGAGGGCCGGAGGGGGGGGGCATAATGCAGGGTGAGGCGTCACACTACGATGACAGCAGCATTAAATTAGCTCCATTTCCTTCTACAGTGGGACATTGTCTTGCATTGATTTTTGTCAGACTGCGTTAACACTGAGTTCTGGTGCTCCTGGGATCATCGGGGTTGTTAGGTGGGTGTCATGTTTCTACAGAACAACATTCAATTCATTTGTTCACAAGTCTAAATGAAATACAAGTACAATAACACATACTAGAGACATGTGAAATAAGCAAAAGGAAGCTTGAGAATAGGGGCCCAGACAATAAACATAAAGTATTTACACTACATATTATTAATACATCAGAAATTGAATGCGTTCATGTATAATACAGAGAAAAATACAACCTGAAAACACAACCCACATTAACCAAAAAACCTTAAAACCAAACCACTCTAACCTTAATGACTTACAGTCTAAAATATTTATATAATCGGTCCGAAATCTGTCAAGATTAGGTAAGATAATAAACACAGACACCTTATTCAGGAGCATTACTGAAATGAATGGCAGGCTGATGTAAGAAGCTCTTCTTGCTTAATCATAGAAAAAAAGAAGGATCATAATCAAATAAATAAAAGGAAACATATACAACTTTGATAGACCTAAAATACATAATCAATTCAATGCAATACAACTTTATTATACCCAAAGGCAACTTAATTTCAGGCAAGTAATAAGAGACAGGAATTTCACTTTAGAATCGATGGAGCAGATTAAGGGTGGGCTGCTGAAGTTGTTTTAAAAATGTATTTTAAAGTAATATATTTAAAACATGCTCAAAATAAATGAATAATCATAATCTTATTCATTTTCTACAAAAAATGACCATATAGGCCGAGACATGTTAAAGTGTATGTTGTTTCTTACACGACCACTGTGCTCTAGTGGTCGTGTAAGAAACAACATGCTCCCGGCCCGTTCATTGCAAACGCTCCGGAGGGTCGTTTATTCACAAATAACCCTCTCTGGAAAATCCTAAATTGTGGAATAGTTTGGCCATTAAAATGCTTTTTGATTCGATTTCTGGCGAGAAGTGTATATTGTATTCTTAGAATCCACGTCCAGTGGATGTGTAGGATCTATAGTTTGATAGATATTACGAAGATGATTTGAGGTCTCGTCAGGAGAACGTGTATATGGGGCAGCTTCCATGTAAAGTTAGCGTGGGTGAAAACAGTTTTTCCGGTCTTGAAGTTTTCATAATAAAACCGAATATATTCCCCTCACTGTCAAATGATTACACAGTGATATCTGCATTACTCATCCACATCAGTTTATCCTTGTTAATAATTACACAATATTGATTGGTTTAAATTGTGTACAATGCTTTTGTGTTTTTAACCTTCAATTCAGAGAAACAAATAGTTTGTTAGGAGTTTAGACACTACAGTTTCCGAAGACACTACACTACCCAGAATCCCCAGCTATCGTTTGGGACTACAACATCCGCCTTGCTTTACAAACCCCGTGATTAATCATCAAGCCCTGTGATTGGATGTTGGAGTGGCAGTACGACAAGGTTACGCTGAGCGTCAACAGCTCTTTGAAATGGAATGGAACCACGGCAGACTTTCCAAAACAGGAATTGGACGGGTCCAGCCCCCCCCCCCCCAGAACTACACATGCTGGCTATTGTGTGTTTCGCAACATGTTCTATGGCACGTCTCTTTATAAGACGTTTTAGTATTTCCCACAATTAAAAGTTGCCAGTATTAAACTGTGTACACCCTGGAGGTTTAGGGGATACGAAACACAGTGGTGTTATCACATTTAAAACATATAATTAATAATGAATTAATTAGGGCTGTCAAACGATTACATTTTTTAATCAGATTAATCACAGCTTAACAATTAATTAATCATGATTAATCACCATTCGAACTATGTCCAAAATATGCCATTTATTTATGCATATTGTTGTGGGAATGGAAAGATAAATGAAAGAAGGCGGATATAACAATTTAACATACAGTATCTATGTTTATTATAACATTTTTCTGCGTGTCAAAATGAAAGACAACCCACACACCTATCAATCATCAAACCGTGGGGTCTTAATTCATTACGTGTTGATTTCTATCAACGGGGGAGTATTTCAGGAAAGTCGACGGGGGGGGGGGGTGGCGGCTAGTGGAGTACTTCGTGACCACAGAGTGTGAACGTTGTGATCAGCTGTTTTAGCGGAGTTCTCCAGTGAAGGGGGGGAGTCTCCCTCCGTAGCCGGTTGGCGTAGTTTTGGCACAATTCCGTTGTACAGACCGACGTTAACAGCAGCCCTGTCTGTGCACACGGAGACCGACTCTGTCGTCCGGTGATCTAACCGCCTTCTGGAAAAGCTTCACAAGTACGTCGGTACGCAAATGCGCTTTGTGACACAAGTGACGGTACGCATTTCAGAGAGATTACGCACATAACCTGCGTACCAGTTATGTGTACCGCTGTACTACAGCAAAAGTATTCTCCGTCGGGACTTCCTGCAACAACACCACGCCGTTATCAAATATGTTCTATTGAGAAGACGATCACTACGTGACAAAAGTTTTCAAAACCGTGGCTACTGAAATCAATCTTACTAACTGCTGTCTGTGCAATTTACTCCGCGCGAGTTGGCAGACTTTATTTTGCTTACTTTAACATCATTTTTCATGGTGGGGCTAAGCCATTTATTGGTATGGGTGTAGCCTACCCCAGCCATACCCTGGCGCTGCCACTGGTGGCACGTATGGGGCGGGCCATTCTGCACATGCGTTAAATGCGTTAAATATTTTAACGCAATTAATTCAAAAAATTAATTACCGCCGTTAACGCGATAATTTTGACAGCACTAGAATTAATATACCCACATAACACCTAAGGTCAGAAGAGCTTTATTTAACAGCTGGTCTTATGTCTGTGACCCCTCCTGTTGTTCATTGATAAGCCTGAAACATGCACTTGTCAAGGTTCAGAGGCACATTTTGCAAATATGGCAGTCACCATCGATCATCTTAAGATAAGATAAGATATACTTTATTGATCCCAAGTTGGGAAATGTTTTTGTTACAGCAGCCTACTACTTTGTTCTACTCCACTACAATTCAGAAGTGAACCTGGTATTTTTACTCCACTACATTTATTTTAGTTACTTTACAGATTCTGATTAATGATGTGAAATATAAACAACCCTTAAATCAGACTTTAGTTACACCTGAGTCAAATTCAGGGAAGGTGATTGTAAAGTGCCAAAATAAACTATGCAATATATTGGACGTTAAGTACTTTGTCAGACTTCATATTTATCTGTGGATAACCCCAACGTTTTTTTTCTTATTCAAAAGAAGACCTTAACTTAAAGTAATCTTTAATGTTTAAATAAAGCCTTATTAGTTTGTCTGTTTTGCAAATCCTCCTGTTAATATCTTTGGACGTCCTGCACTAAACTGTTTTATTGTAGAGATCACTACAGTATCTTCTTGATATTTTCAATTTTGTATGTAGGCTACTCTTAATATTTAAATGTTTTCATCAAATAAAACGTATTCAACAACACATTTCAATAACGTGCTTTAACCACTAGGCGGTGCGGGTTAAAAAACCAGTGGTGTAGTTAATAAAACATAATATCAAACATAATATGACTATTAACTTTATTGTGAAATTAAAACAGAACGGTAAAGGAAAATACAGTTTCAGTCTCTCGATGTGAAGCTTATGCATTGTACCATGAACCTGTATAGACCTGTAACAGTCAACTGCATGAGGAGTTGGAAAGGTAATGAATTAAAATGTCGAACTCGGACTTCTTTTTAAGGACATTTCGGCCAGGGATCCATCCATCCACTTCCGCTTATCCGTGGTCGGGTCGCGGGGGTAGCAGTTCCAGCAGAGAGCCCCAAACTTTCTTTTCCCTGGCGACATCAACCAGCTCTGACTGGGGGATCCCAAGGCGCTCCCAGGCCAGCGAAGAGATATAATCCCTCCACCTGGTCCTAGGTCTACCCCTTGGTCTCTTCCCAGCTGGACGTGCCTGGAACACCTCCCTAGGGAGGCGCCCAGGTGGCATCCTAACTAGGTGCCCGAACCACCTCAACTGGCTCCTTTCGACGCGAAGGAGGAGCGGCTCAACTCCGAGTCCCTCCCTGATGACCGAACTTCTCACCTTATCCCTAAGGGAGACACCAGCCACCCTGCGGAGAAAACCCATCTCGGCCGCTTGTATCCGCGAAGCCAGGGATGTAGAGCTATATTTGTTTAACCACCGGATTCTGTGTGCACCAGTCTGCCTTGATCTATGTATTCATGTCTGTGACTCTCACAGTATCTGCTGCCCACAGCTGTTTTATAGAAGGAAAACCTCCTTCACTTCATGAAATCTCTGCAGCGCCAGGAGGCAGCGGGAGGGTTAACTCAGCCTCTGAGAAGAGGAGCGCGCCGTGCGCACCGCCTTCACTATGTTTACCTTCAGAATCATTAGAAAGGCTAAGAGCGACCGCAGGCTGATGTGTTTTAACCACACACACCTCTAAACACACACACACACACACACGATTTAAACGCAGACTTCTGTTACTCCATGTTTCATTGTTATCGTTTCACTGAGCGGACCCGCCCCTTTGTTTTTTCAAACGCTCCCTTTTTTGGTCCATCTGCGGCAGTAATAGGTTTTGTAAGCTGTGATGATTCAGCTGTACCTTTAGTAGTGAATATTAAATGTTCATTTGATCATTGGTTTTATTATGAAAACGTCGAGACCGGAAATACTGTGTTCAACCCGTAACTTTACATGGAGGCTGCCGCATACCTCAAATCATCTTCGTAATAGCTATCAAACTATATATCCTAAATATCGACTGGACGTGGATTCTAAAAGTACAATATATACTTCTCGCTAGAAATCTAATCAAAAAGCGTTTTAATGGCCAAACTATCCTACAATTTAGGATTTTACAGAGAGGGTTATTTGTGAATAAACTACCATCTGTAACGTTTGCATTCAACGGGAGCACTAGAGGGCGAAAACTTTAAAACATAATTATAGGACGTATTAAGCGCTTGAACAAACAACATATTTGGTCGTAATAAGGGCCTGAACAATCGGCCTATTTGGTCGTATGAGTTGGAGGACTTGTTGCTTCAGAAGGCTCCTCACTGTACCTGTTGGCAATTTGGCTGGTCTTCAGAGGGCGCTCCAGTTTCTGGTCTGGAGACACCTTTGGTTTGTGACAGTGAGGGAAGACAGCCAGCAATGAAGGAGAAACACAGAACTGTCTCGATGAAGGAAGCGTAGCAGTTTTGAACAATGGGTTTTGAACAGGATTAATTCAGTTTCTCAAGCAAGTATTGACGTTGGTGTTTTCTGTGTTATCGGAGATGTGAGGTTTGTATACTGGTGTATAACCACTGCAACTGTATTTCTGAAATGGAGAGTTTCAACTATTAAGAGTCACTATTGGGGATGAGGAAGGCAATTATTACACTGAATCACTGGAATGATTTCACCTCTTTGGCTTTCAAAAACGATACTGCCTACTAAGCTGTAAAATAGATCAGGGCCTTCTTATATCCAGGACATGGTTATGCTGCGTTCCATTTACATTGGAAGTCGGAGGCCAGAACTGGGAGTGACATCACATCCTAGTTGACTGTGTTACAGTAGCACAGGTCGGAGAAAGATGGACGCTCGCAGGAAAGTTGTTCGCATTGTTTGCAGCGTTAGCAGTCGCCTCGGGTTAGCCGCTGTTAGCAATACCGGTTGATAACTTAGCTTTATTTTGTATATGGTTAATATAAACATGGTAGCAACATATGAGATGATAGAAGACGAGCAGTACCACATGTACAGTTGGTTTAATGTGTTCAAAATAATACAGAACAGCTAAAAATCTTATATTATCAAAGTGTTCATTTTGAATGATGATTTCGGGTAAGGTATCTCAGAGTTTCCAAAGAGGAGGTTCGACCTCAGGAGGTGTTCCAGCCAAAATCTAAGAGGATCTTAGCCGGGGTTAGAGACTGTGATAAAGGCAGCAGTGTAGGTCAACCTTAGTATGGCTAGTTCAACGGTATTATGAATAAAAACGACCCACCCACCCCACCCCCCCCCCCCTCCCTATGTGCATGTTAATGTGCATGCAAGATACATCAACAGTGTGTGAGGGACAAAAAAAGATGGATGAGTCGAAGATGATGGATGAGGGAGAGCTGGAACCTGCTGCCTAATATGAAGTTTTAAGATGGTCCATGATGCATAGCGTCTCAGCAGAGGTGTAGGAGGTTAAGTGCAAGACTCTGGTGGAGCCTCATATGGGGACAGAGAGATGAAATGATTTACACTGAGGAGTCAATGCAGGTTCCTCAGGTAATTCCCTCTCCTCAACTACATCTACATCAGCATTTACAGTAGAAGTATTGCTATGGAGTTTAGATGATGATAGGTGTTTAGAGTATGAGAGGTCCTGATAATTTATTCCGGTAAATTACTCTGACCTCCTAATTGACCTTTCCGAAGTTATTGAGTCTATGTAAGTTTGCTGCTTGGCTCAGATCCACCAACGTCAGCAAGATCTCACCTCTTCCTAACCCCCCCGAAGAACCAGGTTCAATTAACTGCTGTTTCAATTCAGACAACTCTTTTTTAATCTGTTTAAGCGATCCCGAAGGATTTTGATATCAGTAAATGTAGTGTGCTCCTACCTAAGTGTGTGTGGCAGGGTGCAATCTTACCTTTGACGCAGGAGAGGAGGGCACAGGTGTCTTTTAAAGGATCCCAATCCAACAGGTGGGATTCAGTTTATTTGAAGAAAAATAGGTCCAAACTAATACAGGGTTTTTACCTTCTCTCTTTACAACATTATAATCATACTAAAAACCTGGTGCTGTGATTATGTTCAAATGAAACTTTAATTCACAGTCTTACATTTATTACCAAAATGTTTTAATTTCAACTGCCCATTTCAGTTGTGACATTTTAAAATTCTCCCGATAGAATTTAGAGGTATTTCCTCGTAAAAAGACCGGTGACAATAAAAAGCGCATTCAACTTTTTCATTTTCACCAACTCAATTCACATCAGTTTCATACCGTTTTTTCCGACACAGACGGCGGGTATAACATTTAAAAACCCATACCTATCTGCAATTTCGGAGGGGAGATTTTCCTCACAGATGGCAGTATTTATAATGTTCATACACTTTTTCCGACACAGACGGCGGGTATAACATTTAAAAACCCATACCTATCTGCAATTTCGGAGGGGAGATTTTCCTCACAGATGGCAGTATTTATAATGTTCATACACTTTTTCCGACACAGACGGCGGGTATAACATTTAAAAACCCATACCTATCTGCAATTTCGGAGGGGAGATTTTCCTCACAGATGGCAGTATTTATAATGTTCATACACACATCTCTCATCAAATCATTCCACTCAGCCAACAACCAATAAATTCGAGAGATATTTACCCCGTCTGGAAGGACCTTACCGAGAGCTATTAACCCAGCTCTGGCGCTTTTTACTCTCAACCCCTGTCTTTATGCACAAAAACCCCGATAGCATTTTCCAAAACGCCTCTTCCACACCCACATCAGGAAAAACTGGGCATGGCTTCTACTGTACAGGGCTAAAACATGACTTGACATGTTCCATAGCTATATGGCATAAGACCCCCCCCCCTCTTATGTTAGTGTGAAAAGGACATGAACTCTTTTTGGCCTCTGTGTTTTCCCTTACGCCTGGAGCCCCCCTTCCTGTGCACTGCTGCCAGAGGAGAGAGAGAGAAAAACGGCCTACTCTTTTCACAGACACCCATATATCATTTTCCCTTACACACTCAACCTACACAAACCACTTTGTTTTGTTTATACTGTAACTATAGAAAAACCTAAAATATGAAGCATGTTCATTGTGGGTTATACAAGAATATAATTGATTATATTTGATTATAACTAACTTTCGTTTTTAAGTATTCACTTTATACTAGATCTCAACACAGGACATTTATCCAACAGGTTTATGTCCCTTCCTCTAGATCAGGGGTTCCCAAACATTTCAGCCTGCGACCCCCAAAATAACAGTGCCAGAGACTGGCGACCCCCCCACCACGTGAATTGTCAACGGGGGGGTGCTAGTGCATTGTCAACGGGGGGAGCCTCGCTACGGGGACATTCTACATATGGCCAGTCCGCCCCTGAAAAATGTCTATGCACACGTTATTATTAATAATAGTAATACAAATAACAGTGTTTCCCATACATCGACATACAAACCCCACAGATCCTCAACTCCAGTGTGTTTCACTCATTAAGGCAGTGTTTCTCAAAGTGGGGGGCGCAGAGGCATGACAGGGGGGGGGGGGGGGGGGGGAATTGTTATGACAAAAAAACAACATTTGAAAACACAGGTGTGTAATGTACATTTTGAGGATGGAAGGTCAATAGGAGGCGCTAGGGGGTGCTGCAGGTCCCCCTAGGATAGCCATAGCACCCCCTAAGCACCCCCAAGAAATGTATGTATTTTTCATTTTTATGTGTGAAATTCATAATTTGAAAAATGATTGATTCGAAAATAATATGTTTCAACATTTAACCATTAGTTAATCTCACTTATCAAACTATAAAATCAAAACCAGCTTGCAGTTTAAAGATTTACTTCAAGGCAATCACTAGTAAAAAGCATTTTTTAAACTCAGGATCATAAGAGATCCAGGTAAGGCATATCATTCACAGCTGTGATTTGATCAATCTGTAATCTGCAAAATTGCAGTGTCTTCAATTTAGGATTACATTTACGTTTACTTCATTACATATTAAATCAAAAGACTATGGCATGATAACATAATTACGTTACTTCAACTATCAATGATTATGTCATTACAAAATCTGAAGGGAAAATCAAACAATTCTCAAAATGTTTAACAATCTGAAAAGGAAAAGTTAGGCAAATATTCAAAGACTTTTGTAAAAACCTGGAAAGGAAGGATTAAACATTCTTAAAACTTGAAACATGATTTTAGGTCTGTCTGTGCATGGGTAATACATTGAAGAGTAGTGTTGTTAAGCCTGACTGCTGGACAATTAAGGATATTAACATTATCTGTTATCATATTAGAAATATCTTATTATTCAATACCTTATAATCTGAAAATATTAATTAATTAATTTTGTTTAGTGTGAAAGTGTAATCTGATCTGACAAAATATATTTATCACCTCTATTTAACACACAGTGCTATTTTTTATAAGTGGGGGGTGGACCGAACATCCTTTAGGGGGGTCGTCACCTCCTCTCGGGGGGTCCGGGGGCATGCTCCCCCGTGAAGATTTTTTTTAAAATATCGTCACCTTCTTAAACTAATGGCCTAAGTCATATTTGAAAGTTTTTCAAAAAACAGAAAAAACTTCACCAAATATAGAATATATGATATATATTAATTATTTCACACAAAAAGGTTATGACAATATATGACTATTGACATACAAATAACACTGTCTGTCAATTGTGTAAAATAAGAGGATAAGATGACTTAGGCCAAATTACGAACATGTTGTTGTGACTTAGGCAATTTGAAACCTGACTTAGGCCTTATTACTTCTGGAGTAAGTGACTTAGGAAAAACAGTGCACTTCTCTTTTCCGCATTACTGTGACAGACCATGGGGCTGGGTCAGCCACTAACAGTTTAAAATGCTAGAGGAGCATACAGAGACTCAGGAAACAGAGGGCAGTTTGGCTGTGGTTGGCCCTTTAATTCAATATAGCAAACTCAAAAGCTACAACTTAAATCACTCTTAGCTGAATAAAACAAAAGGCAAGTAAAGCAAACCCTGAGGAGGCATGTGCCTCTCCTCACTACTCCCTCCAGCTCTTCTTTGCTGTGTTTTTAATTGTAGCTAACCCTTTTCCATTTAAATCAGTTTCTCCCCTGAACCTTTCTCAGTCATCTTGGTGTGTGTGTGTGTGTGTGTGTGTGTGTGTGTGTGTGTGTGTGTGTGTGTGTGTGTGTGTGTGTGTGTGTGTGTGTGTGTGTGTGTGTGTGTGTGTGTGTGTGTGTGTGTGTGTGTGTGTGTGTGTGTGTGTGTGTGTGTGTGTGTGTGTGTGTGTTGTAGTGAAATATTTGTATGTATTCATGTTAGCAAACTATGAATAAGCTTAAAATGGGAATAATTTGGGTAAAACTGTGAGCTGGATTTGGGGCCTGTTGACATGTGTTTTTGAGGACAAAGGAAGATGGGGGAAGGTGAGAGCATGTCTTGATTTGCATTCAACTTAGATCTAGCTACAGTTATTGGGGAAACCTAAGGTCTGAGGTGTTAGTGATATTTGGGGCTGCCAATCAAGGAGGTCCAAATGGGAGGATCTGATAACTCCTCCCATTGTTAAAAAGTATAAACACAGACACACACGCGGTGTTCAGCCTCTTTCCTCTGGCTGGCTCACGTGCAGGTAAATTCGGGATCCCAAAGATAACTGTATTGAATTTGTACTGTATTGATTGTATTGCATTGTCATATTACCATTAAAGTAACGGTTACTTGGTAGCTCTGGATTCCTTCCTGTATTATAACCAGCTTGATAGGGACGCGCGGAGATTTGAAAAGCGGATCAGTTATCCCTTTAAATCTCTAACAGTGTGTGTGTGTGTGTGTGTGTGTGTGTGTGTGTGTGTGTGTGTGTGTGTGTGTGTGTGTGTGTGTGTGTGTGTGTGTGTGTGTGTGTGTGTGTGTGTGTGTGTGTGTGTGTCTAATTATGTGACAAATTGTCAAAAAGCTGATGACACTCGAAGGGCATGACATGTTTCATGGATGGAAGGTCCTGAAACCTTCTCACCTTGATTGGCAGAGCGTCAACTTCAGCAGTTGCAGCTGCCTGTTGATATTCCTGATAGAGTTGGGAGATGGTTGTGCCTGGGTGAAGGAACTTTGTGTCTTTGTAGGCAGTAGTGCGAATCAACAGTGGGCAGATCCTATAACCAGTCCTTAAGGAAATCTGCAACAGCCATTTCCAGCTTTGCATTTTTGCCACTCTTAGGTGGAGATGTAGTTGGCGGGTCTGCCACTTGTTCGTCATGGTCGATGGTATTTTTGTTCAGCCAGTGTAATGGTTCTTTCAGGGATACCAAGTGTTGAAGAAAAAAAGCTTTGCACACTTTAAGATTTGTTCCATCCTGAAGTTTCAGTTATAGGAAAATGATGAACTGCGCCTGGATCCCTCACCAACTTTCTTTCTTTTGCTTCATGGCAACCTTTGTGACCAAAGTGGTGACGTATAACCGATGTTCTTCCCAGTTGTCCATTGACCAAACTTTCTGAAATATCCACTGCCTCTGCTCTTCTGTAATGGATTGCCAGTCTCAAGTCGTGACTCGTTGACAGAACTTCGAATTGCAGGGAAGGCCCATAGCCTTTGCAGGCAGCTATGTATTTGCCACATTTGGCCTTGTATGCCATTCCTTTGAGACGTTTCTTCTTGGATTCATTTTGCTTCCATGTTTCTGGGCTGAGGTATTTATGTTGTTTCCTTTTGACCGTATTGTTTTCATACACATCCTTTAGATGAGGACCATAATGTTCTGAAGTTGCTGCCAGACTGTCTTCATTTTCAGGGACAGAGGACTCATCAGAGGATGGATTGTAGTTTGGGTCAATGATAACATCATCATCATCTATGTCTTCTTCATGGTGTGGACGGTTCTGCTAAGGCATCTTCAGCAACACTCTCTTCTTCAATGAAAGTGTTTAGGTTATTGTCTGCTCCATCTGATTCAGGGTGTTTCTCAATGTCGAGTAAGGCTGCTCCAGAGCCACTATTTCAAGGATACTACGTCATCGAGTGCCGCCGAAGGACTGTTCCAATGTCCAGGATCCTTGGAATTCTACCGAGGCCGGCGTAATTCGTTGCTGGAAATTTCGAGGCTGCACATGTGTAGACTCCGCAGTCTTCAAATCCCCACAATGCTTTGCGCACGGACCAATTCCCAAAATCTTTGGCAGAAAATGTAAGGCGGGGCCTCTCATATGACGCACACCTGCACACTTGCTAGCCTGTTCCATTCTTCGTTCTCCGAAAGCCAGGAATGAATCTTGCCTAGCCTCTGATGGACCTGACTCGGAGCACAAGGAAGCGTCCTCGACATTGAGAAACACCCACAGTGTCTTGGCCTGGTACATGCTGCTCCACCTCTTTAACGACAGTCTCATTTTCATTGGATGATTCCTGATCGGTGTCTGAAAAGTCAAGTGCATCTCCTACCAAAAAGGAGTAGGCGTACGGTCACAACTGTGTGATCATTGTGAAAAACATTTTTGTAATTGCACTTTGGTCCTATGCATTAATACATTAAAGCTATTTAATGAATATTATTTAGCCAAATTCAGTTAAAAAAACATTTAATCTTTCCTAATAAGATGGAAATGTAATGTGGAAAAAGGACAATATTAAGAATTAAAACAGACGAACGCAAAATGTACTTTTCCTTATTTATAATTATGCTGTAATTGTAACCGTTAGTTTTGAAAGATTAGATTCGTTTTTAGATGAGTCTTTATTGTCCCAGAGGGAAATGTGTGCATGCTTCATGGAGCTACAGTAGCTACATTAGCTACAGTAACTATAGTACCTACAGTAGCTACATTAGCTACAGTAACTATACATTTAGAAATTAAAAGACTAAATAACTACACAACATTTATAGCCTAGCCTATAGTATAGTAAACATCACTTACCAACAGGGGACAAGCCCTGAACCATGAAAATAACTTAATTTATCTGTTAGTTTTTCTTTCTTTTTGAAGCAGCCATTTTGTAAAGCTTGTCACATGGCCTAAGTCACAAGACAATGTGACTTAAGCAATTTTTATTTTTTTTATATATTGCCTAAGTCACACTCTTGACATAGGCCATTATACTATCAGGGTAGGAATAGCACTTTCTTTTCAATAAGGATGTAGGCAATTTTACCAGAGGTGGCCAGCATCAAGAAAAGATGATTTAGGCAAAAAAAACATTTTCTCCAAAATATGACGTAGGCCATTAGTTTAAGAAGGTGACGATATTGAAGTTGAAAGCATCAATCTGGTGCACTTTGAGAGCAACATTAACCTTAATAACACCTTAAAGCGGACAAAAGGCACTGGAGAACACTCATTAACACCCTTTAATGAAGCAAACTAATGCCTTAACTCACTCAAATAGTCGTTTACTTATTAAGGTGAAATGAATGTGCGTAGAGTTTTAAAGGATGCGGATAGTCTCACCTTGATTCTGGCGCATTGCTTATCGTTTTATAGATCTATTCTCATCCACCATCTTTGTTTGTGACGTAAAGAGTGTAAGAGTCACGTTTCTGAATCGGACACTCTGAGTGGATGCAGTCACAGCCAATCGGAGTCTAATTCAGAGTGTTGCCTGTCAGTTCTGTTGTTATGTGTACTGAAACGAGAGCCGGTATAATTCCACGCGTGAAAACTAAATAAAAATTGGAATACGTTATTTTAGTGTCTTAAAAGTAGACTGAGTTATGAAGGGTTAACGTTACATCTTAGGATAATTTGTAGTCATGTTCTGTATACATACTAACATATAAGGGTATATTTAGTGTGGTTACTCCATGTTTACTAGCTATAACATTAACGTTACATCACTCTTTTTCACTTCTTACTCAGTCAGCCAGAGTGCAGATATCACCATTAGATTAACAAACCTGAAACATTATCCATTTCTTGACTGCTTGTGATGACATTGTTGTCAGCTGCTGATACTGCTGCTGCTGCAGCTTGTGGCCTGCTTCAATGACAATAACTTTCTAATATCCATAACTGTATAGGCTATTAGCTTAAAACTCGTCAGGCACTAGGAATGATCACTTCTTCTTCAGGGCAGGCTACGTAGTACGCAGGCTAATGTCCCACAGTGGCTGCCTCTCTGGTGGACTCCGGTACTGCACATTACTCCCGAGACGTTTTAAAAAATTAAAAAATAAATGTATTTTTTTATTTTTATTTGTTTAAGTGACACATCCGGGGCTTTTCAGAAAACATCCGGGGCTTGAGTCCAAGTAGCCACCCCCTAGCGCCGCCACTGAGCCTGATACTGTAGATTAGCACTGAGGTGCTGATTGGCTCAAACTCTTCTTCATCAGAGCGCCATATTTCAACCCCCCCCAATTGCTCTGCTTTTGTGTGGCTCATTCAGTGAGCACTGTAGTTGATCCCCAGTGAAACGGAGGCTCATCTGCCTGCATTCCTTCTGCTATCTGCTTGAGAGCAGTGCAACTGCGGAGATGCATCCAGTGTGTCCCCCCCCCCCGTGATGGGAGAGGTTAGGAAGACATCAAACTCCTCCAAGAAACAAGGAACCTTGTATTATAGAAGCCGCTGAAGCCCTTGCTCGTCCTGCAGGGTTGTCTGCCTGAGCCCACCGAGCAGAAAGGTGAAGTGAAGCATCCCATCTCATCAGAAAGTTGAAGAGTAGAATCCTCTCATCTCGAAGACCTCGTGCTTCCTTGCCCGTGGCTGGGGTGCCCTCTGCAGCCGGAGAGTGTGACCCTCTCTCTCTGACCCTTGGCCTTCAGAGCTGTCCTAGTTATTGGGTTCACACTTGATAGGGATGTTTTCCTGAGTGCAGACAACTCAAAGTAATGGATTAGCACATTATCATTTAATTACAAAAATAGGATAGGCCCCTCAGAATTATATGGGAGCCTTCCTGACACATGCACATGCATAAATGTAAGGTTTGTGTTAGTCATTTAACATGCAAGAATCATATACTCATCAGTCCAAAGCAGAGACATGTTATTGTAAGTTAAAGATGAGCTAGTCCCTGTGGATATAACCCCTTCTCAATGATTCTAAATGTTATATTAATTCACCATTTACCGTTTGATAAAAGATTAGTTTATCAGAAATACATTTCTTCTTCCATAAAACATAGGTTTGAGAAATAAATGTTCCAATATGAAATCAATTACTCAATATAATGGACTCTTCCCTCCCCTTTCTTACATATTTTACATATGAAATAATAACTTAGGAGTCTATTTAAGCATGGTATAGTTTATAATCTATTACTCGAGAAGACTCAGTATCACCTGTGTGCAACTAAAAAAAAACAATCGTGAGAAACATATATTATGCAGGAAATTCATACATTAGTTGAAAAACAAAGCATATCTGATTTGGGAGGGAAAGCTTCACCCCCTTAACATCTGAGTCACTACTGATGGCATAGCATGAACGATAGTGGGTGTCTGAGGGTGTCACTACTGAGAAATGTCAAACAAATTCAAAACCTTACATTTGAAAAAAGGTTTGCATTCCTCCACTTAAAATGACGTTATCATTGGAAACAATAAAAACGAACTGTTTTGATGTAGAATCTATCAATTGAATCGTTAGAGCAGAACAGAATGGTCGTATTGTAGCCTGAGTTTCGTGCAGCCTTTAGTTTTACCAGGTGGAAACATGGTCTACATAACGTGAATACATGCAGAACTAGACATTAAGAGGCCCCTGACATTAGGCTTATTTTAAAAATAGTAGGGGCTTTTAACAGCTTGCCAACCTACAGGCATCCTCTGCATAGCAGTATGAATACCCTTTTAAAAAACAACCCACTCTGCGGTAACGAGAGTGATGTATCTGAACCAAATGCCCTAAGTGAGTCATCAATGTCTCTCTTTACCTTCGGCCTAATCATAAAACAAATTAGTGGGAAAAATGTGGAACACTAATCCATCATCATGTGAAATTTCGAGTCAATTTAAATAATTACTTATGGGTTGAAATCAAATTAACATTAACATTAGAACTAAAGTCAGTCAAAATTGGACTTGCACGGATCAGAATCTAAGCAATACACCATTTTCCCAGCTCTGTAATGAAAAGGATAACAAGATTAGGTACATTACGGGAGTGTTAAAACACCCAAACATGCACACGTATCTTATTCTAGTAGAGATTAGATGTTGTGAACGAAATTATCAAGTCAAAGTTGTATTTATTTTATCTTATGTACCACATTTAATTTAATAATTAATCTTGAATTACCAATAACTCTAAAGAAGGCAACAATTTACAATGCGGATAAGGTCAATACTCATGCAAAGTGTGTGTGTGTGTGTGTGTGTGTGTGTGTGTTGTGTGTGTGTGTGTGTGTGTGTGTGTGTGTGTGTGTGTGTGTGTGTGTGTGTGGGTGTGTGTGTGTGTGTGGGTGTGTGTGTGGATGTGTGTGTGTGTGTGTGTGTGTGTGTGTGTGTGTGTGTGTGTGTGTGTGTGTGTGTGGTGTGTGTGTGTGTGTGTGTGTGTGTGTGTGTGTGTGTGTGTGTGTGTGTGTGTGTGTGTGTGTGTGTGTGTGTGTGTGTGTGTGTGTGTGAACAGCTTGTCTGCCCAAGGTTTAAAACATTTGGGACAGCAGTGAGAATGTTATGAGAAACAAGTTGTTGCTTAGACTGAACTCGAAGGAAGCTAGACTGGAACATTTTATATAAATCAAAACACTTGTACATTAATTAAATACATTTGACATTTAGCTCGAGCTGGGTTCAATACTTTTCTTATGGTATTTTGAAATTGGGCTCGAGTAGAACCTTTACATGGATTTGGCTTGCAACACAAAGTGATACTGATCTCTGTCTGTTAGGGTTTGGAAGTCTCATGATGTAATGTCTATGGAGACCAATTGGTTGATACTAGAAATAATTTGAAACAGTTTAATAAAGAATGTTAAACTATATTTAAAACTGTAATTGAACTTCAACTTATATTAATTATCTGAATCCAGTGGGCAGTTGGAATAGACCATCAACAAAGTTTCCATTTTGCAGCAACAGCGCAAAAGGTTTCAAGTATTAATACTAATAATAATTAGTATTATGTCTGAGTCTAGTTCTGTCTTACCTGCTTTGTTTCGGAATGTGTTCAATACATTACGTTTTTTATTCATTATTACCATACAATACATAGATTAAGAATAAATGAAACAAATAATACAACATTGACCTAATTGAGCAGAGAGATTTTTCTTTTTTTTTCAACCCTGATCTCCTCAGGCAGGTATTTACGACCAGCAGTGATGCCTCTGAGGGTCTCGGGGCGCAGGACGGGGCATAGGGTTTATACAAGGTCACAAAGATATCTTAACATACCAGCAATACAATTTAAAATGTATTCTTAAAGCAATATAATCTTCTTTTCTTCTTACACCTACAACGCACACCCTGAACACCCTTACATTTTCCCCCGCACACTCAGAGGCAGGACATAAAAACACTCTTTTGATATTTATTTTCATTTTGCAGCACATTTATACGACCAGAATTTTGCTTTACATCTTCATATTATTTATTTTTCTCAAGTCATTTACTTTTGGTGAGATAACTAAAGTTTAGTTCATTTTACCACTTAAATGCTACATTTCAAATGTTTACAATCCATCACTAAATTCATGGCAAACCAATTTTAAGATCATGCAATAACACTAAGACGACATTAGTTGCATTGAACTGATCTTTTTAATAAGTTGTACTTACAATATAGTGAAACATGGGCTTGTGCTTCACTGAGGATCTTTGTTATTCTCAGTGACAGGAAGGCCACTGCAGTTATTACACTTCGCGTTTTGAAATATGTGTAACTCTGTTAATATAAAACCCACTGTGAAGGTAAACTTCTGTTGTTGCAATGTTGAGGTAGAATGAAGGAGTCTGGAACCGTTGTTAGCCAAAAGCACTGAAGAGTTTTATTGATCACAGTACATTAATTACATACGGCCGGGGAGATCATCTAAGTTTCACACATGCCCAGTGCTCCACCAGCGATCTCTGAACCAAAAGACACAAAACATCTAACCAACATGAGGAGAGGCGGGCTTCCAGAAAGCCCGCGTATAATCAATAACCGATGCAAGACAATGATCTGCTTGTCTCAAAGAGATCCTGCCAGGTCAACCCTCGGACATAGGAGACGCGTTTGACCTGTGACCTCAACCCACAGAGAAGTCTCTGACTGACTACAAGCAGATGTTTGCAGTATCACAGACTCTAAGGAACCATAAAAGACTCTATAAACAGATCAGATGAAAATATTCTCTTACAGATTCACTCTTTTTATCAATCTATTGATAACCAATTAACATTAGTCTAAGAATATTTCAGTCAATACTTAAAATCAATAGGCGTCCTCAGAGTTGGGTGGGCTCAGATACATTCATTACATTAAAAATAGAACAAGATTGAAAAACACTTCAATCACCATGATTGAACACAGTCAATCATAATAAAATCATCTCTCTTCAGTGCTTGGCATTTTTGTCAAAAGGTACAATAATAAACACATGGGATACAAAATATTATAGCAAAATATATGTTTCAAAAATAAGATCTTTTATCATTTATCACTCAGTTAATCTCCTTCATCAAACACAGATTCTAAATCAGCTTACATCTCAAAGATTTACTTTAAGGCAATTACTTATTAAAAAACACAATTAGGATTATAAGAAATCAATTGAGGTATAATTTAGGATTATGAGAAATCCAATTGAGGTATAAATCAGAATCATGAGAGATCCAGCTAAGGTTCCTAGTTTAAGGTATAAATTCGCAGTGATGAATCGATCAATCTGTAAACTGTAAAGTTACAGTGTCCTCAATCTTTAACATTACTTTACGTTTACTTCATTACGCTTTATTCAAGAGTAAGGCACTTAGTAATACATTTATTTCATTCAAATACACTTGTTCAAAATCTGAAAAGGAAAATCAGACATTTTATTTGTAAAACAACCTGAAAAGGAAAAAATCAGACATTTGTCCTTTAATCCAGTGTATCAACTGTAATCAATTATCAAAACATCTGTTCTTTATTCAGAATATCAACTTTAAACAACATCTCAATCGTTGAATGGAGGTACCCACGGGTCGGAGATCACGATGGAGACCCAGGGGTCCGGAAGCTCGGCATTGTACATTAATATTGTGTCCTGTACAGTCGAATGTCCAACTAGCCTTTGTGGGGCCTGGAGGGCAGTCTTGGCAACCCTTCGTATGGCTAATTTAACCACAGTGATCAAACAGATCACTAGGATTAGCACAACCAAGATAAACACTGAAACAGTAACAACAAATTTAACCAGCCCCGCTCCCCAAGATCCAAAAGTTCCACTTAATTCCCCAAATGTAAACCCATGAGTTTCATGCAATTCTTTTATTCCCCTGGCAGTATCATGAGCCATGTCCATAACTTCAGGTGTGGCATCAGATATGAAAGAACAGCACTCACTTCCTATCACCTTGCATGTTCCTCCTTGGGCCGCTAAGAGGAGGTCAAGCGCCATACGATTCTGTAGTGCTACTGTCCTAACTTCCTGCAATTCTTTGTGTTCAGCTAACATCGCTGTGTTGGATACATTTAAATGATGTTCCACCACTTTAGACAATGCGACAATTTCCTGCTGAGTAACATAAATACCGTACCAAGGCAAGAATAGGCTAGCTATCTGTTGTCCTTGTGTAATTGACCTGCTGTTCCTGTGTAGAGAGGGAAGTATTGCTGCAATCTCAGTAGCCTCTACTTTACGGATTAAAGGGATTAGGTATGCTAGATAACAGATACCATAAAAAACATCATATGGCACACATCCATAGGCCCGGTCCCCACAAACTAAGTAAACTCTCTGTGGGAGGGGAATTCTGGCTATATGTACTCTCACTATGGCATTACAGTCGCTGTGTCCCACATCAGGAGAGGTGTGAGATCCTACTGCATTCTGGAAACAGATGGACACATTCTTCCATTCATGTACAACAATTGGGGGGACATATACTGAGCAGTCACGTGTAGGGGGCTTGCCTAAGGGTATTGGCTGCGTACAGTCATGTATTTTAACCTCAACGGAGTCCACTGTCCTAGAGCCGAACCAGGGCACAACTGTTACCAACGCTTCCACTAACAAAGCGGGTGTGTGTGGTTGCATTGTACATGTTGGACTTGTAAAGTTAGCTGAACAATTAGTCTGAGCTAGAGCTAACTGGAATCTATATTCAAAAGCTAGGTTAACGTATTTCTTCATATATATTAATTTTAAAAACGTCAACCGTTTGAAACCGTCAGGCAGGTAATCTTTATTTACTGTATCAACAATGAGAGAGACTAAGCCCTTGTACTGTAAAGGTTTTTCAGAGTCTATTGGGTAGGAAGGAGTGTAACAATCCCCAGCCTCATCGCTAATTCTAGATGCTATGTCATTCCAGTTTACTAAACCGTAATCAGCTTTTGTGAAAGGAATTGGGCTAAACATAGGAGAATGCATTGATTCTGGCATATTTTGGCACAACCAACAGTTGCTAACATTACGTTCATGTGCATAGTCTAACATTAAACTTACTGCAGAATTAGTTTTAGTTTGTTTATAAGGAGTAATTAAGGCCTTTTTTGAAGAATCTACCTCGCCTCCTGATTGTTTAAGTGGAGTAGATGGAACATTTGTTTTGCTATTTGGTCCAGTAACTGTGCATGCAGTATCACCTAGATTGGGAATGCGGTAATCTGGCTTCCGCACTGTACATTTTACCTCCTTCCTTATCAGTGCCTCGAACCGTTCTATCGTGCTACACCACAGTTCTGGGGGCATTTCTTCGATGGTGTTAAGAACCATCCTTACCCCCTCTGGTGCGACCCTGAACCAAGAGTACTGGTTTTCTGGATATAACTCCCATGTTGAGTAAACTGAGAACACAGGAAACACAATAATACAGTTAGATGAGTCACATATTGAACTTGGGCAGTTAACGGCAATAGTCTCTGACTTATGATCAGGGAGGGAGACAATCCTCCTTATTCTCCCTCCTTTTCTCTCTCTTTGTGTCTCTTGCACCATACTGAGTGTCTGTGTGGTGTTTGGATACAACCTGTCCTTGTCGCTAGGCACTTCTTTGCCCGTTGGTGTTGTTTTGCCCTCAGGGTCTGGACCCTGAGTGGTCAAGTCGTCTGCGCTCTTAGATAAGAGCACCTTATTTTCTCCCTCAGATGGGCGAGGTCCCTCGCCACCTGTCGTTGGGATTGTCACAGCTTCATCTAGCAGGGCGTTCTTGGCCAGGTACAGTAAACCCAGAATAACGATGATGGTGACTGCCTTCACACGCCAGCATCCAGTAGAGGAGAGAGACGACATCTTGAAGCGTGAATCCACTCCGCTCTACCTTGTACTCTCAGGGCTGTTCTGGTCACTATTAATACCTGGAAAGGACCTTTCCACCTGGGAGACAAAGAATATTTTTCAAGCGATTTGATTAGTACATTATCACCAATCTGAAAAGGGTGGGTGGGCTCCTCACCAGGCTGGGGGAGCCTGTCAGCCACCTGCCTGTGAAACTTTCTCAACATGTCAGTTAGATATTTGACATAGTTAGTCATGTAATCCTCTGTCCACAAAAGAGTGAGTCTGTGGGGCATTACTGGAGGACTAGATCCTGTGAACATTGGCCTTCCCATCAATACTTCGTGTGGGCTGAGCCCTGTCGTTGCATTTGGTGAGTTTCTGATTGAGCACAGAACTAGCGGCAGCGCGTCTACCCATTTTAGTCCTGTGGTCAACATTGTTTTAGTGAGTTTTTCCTTTATAGTCAAGTTCATTCTCTCAACCTGGCCTGAGCTCTGTGGATGATAGGGAACATGCAATTGCCATTTGAACCCTAACACTGTAGCTAGACTCTGGGTTATCTTAGAAATGAATGCTGGACCTCTTTCACTGTTAATCCCTGCTGGAACACCAAATCTAGGGACAACATCTTTGAGAAGACACTTTACAACTGTTCTGGCGTCTTCTTTTCTGGTAGGGTAGGCCTCTACCCATTTGGAGAACTGGCACACTATTACCAAAAGATATTTGAATCCTTGGCATGGTGGCATGTGCGAAAAGTCAATTTGCATATTTACAAAGGGCCCCGAGGGGGGCGGTAAATGTTCATGCTGAACTGGACCTTTTCTTCTTCTTGTCTGCTGGCATATCATGCATCTATCTACAAGGGTCTGTGTAGCTAGTGTAATGCCTGGAGCAAACCATTGTGACTTTATAATCCCATTCATCCCTCCTTTTCCTACATGTGATTTGCCATGTGCAACATGTGCCAAAACATGGAGGAATGAACGGGGACAGACCATCCGGCCGTCTGGGTGGAGCCACAAGCTGGACTCAGCGTCAAGTGTACAACCTCGTCTTAGCCATAAATCTTTCTCCCTAACATCAGCGCGGGCTTGCATGTCCGCGACATCATTAAAGGAAGGCAAACAAATGGTTTCTGCGGGTTGTGTCGAGGGGCATTGGAGTACCATAGAAGAGGAGGAAACTGCTGCTTGTTTAGCCGCGGTGTCGGCTAACGCATTTCCACGCGAAATAGGATCATTAGAATTTGTGTGAGCAGCACATTTAACTACTGCTAGCTGTGCAGGGAGCAGGATAGCGTCTAATAGCTCAGCTACTAACGCATGATGTTGAATAGGCTTACCAGCCGATGTTAAGAAACCGCGCATTTTCCACAAGACACCAAAATCATGGCACACACCAAATGCATACCTGGAGTCTGTGAAAATGGTTGCAACTCTACCTTCAGCCAAAATACACGCCCTGAGCAGAGCATACAACTCTGCAGCCTGAGCTGACGTGCCATTTGGCAAGGCTCGGCTTTCTAAAACTTCCCAGTCATTCACAACAGCGTAGCCTGCTAAGTGTACTGTGTCAGACGGCTTGCTCGCAGACCCGTCTGTGTACAGAATCATATCTGAATTAGGGATAGGGGTTTGCAACATATCAGCTCTGGGGGAGGAAGACATGTCAATCGTTGTGACGCAGTCATGTGTTATTTCAAAATCTGGAATTGGCACCAGTGTAGCTGGGTTTAGGGGGGGGGAACGTTTAAGAGTGATGTGTGGACTTGAAAGAATTACAGCTTCATAACCAGATCGCCTTGCTGCCGTCATATGCTGAGTAGCAGAGGTGTTCAGAATATGCAAAACTGCATGTGGGACATGTACTACACAGTCACTGGCCAGTACAATGGGAGAGGATTGTTTTACCACTATCGCCACTGCGGCCACAGCCCGCAGGCATGAAGGCATACCAAGCACCACAGGGGAGAGTCGAGATGAGTAGTATGCAACAGGCCGGAAATTAGAGCCATGCTTCTGCACCAAGATGCCCGTTGCAAAGCCCCCCCTCTCATGGACGTGCAGGTGAAACGGCTGATGGTAGTCAGGGAGCCCCAGGGCAGGAGCAGATGTGAGGGCCTGCTTTAAATCCTGAAAGGCAGTGTGCATGTCCTCAGACCACTGAACAATGTTAGGGGCAGCCTGCAGAGTGGCAGCACGCAGGACAGAATCCATCGCAGCGTACTCAAAAATCCAGTGTCTGCAATAATTTGCCATGCCCAAGAAGGAAAGCATGTCCTTCTTTGTGCGAGGTGGTGGTACTTTGTTCAACAGACAAATCCTTGCTGGCGAGAGGAGACGGTGTCCATCCCTCAGAATGTGACCCAAATACGTGACCTCAGTCTGGCAGTATTGCAACTTGGCCAGGGATGCTCTGTGTCCGCATTCAGAAAGTCTTTTCATGAGCAGAATGGAGTCGATGCGACAGGCGTCTTTATTGGGAGAAGCTAACAACAGGTCATCTGCGTACTGAAGCAAGGTACTACCTCCTGTCAGGACCAAAGTGTCCAGATCTCTCCTCACAGCTGCTGCGTACACAGTAGGCGACTCAACAAACCCCTGTGGGAGGCGCGTGTATGTGATTTGTTTACCTTTAAAAGTAAATGCAAACAGATACTGGCTGTCTGGATGCAGAGGAACAGAGAAAAATGCTGAACATAAATCAATCACTGTGTAGTACTTAGAGTCCGGGGGCAGAGAAGCTACAATCGAATTGGTGTCCGGCACAATTGGAGCTGTCGGAATGACAATAGCATTAATAGCTTGCAAATCTTGGACAAAGCGCCACTCATCAGGGCGATTGTGTTTAGGTATGGGTAGAATTGGAGTATTACAGGGACTAGTTGTGTAAATTAACACGCCCTGATCAAGCAAAGATTGGATGACTCCTTCAATCCCCAAAATGGCTCTATGGGGCAAATTGTACTGTCTGATAGCTGGCAATCTGGCATTGGCTTTAAGTGTTACTCGATGTGGAGGCGCTGAGGCAACAAAACCAACATGGTTCTTGTGTTTTGCCCATAATGCAGCCGGTACTTCTGAAAAATCTGAGGGGGGGGCCATACTCTGTGGGGGGGTTTGGTTGTAAATGAAGGAAAGTGCATTGTGGAAGAGCAATTGGCTCCGCGAGACGCAGCAGGAAATGCTCCCCTCCAAAGTTAATTACGTTAGGCGTGTGTGTGTGTGTGTGTGAAAAAAGTGAGGCTTCTAGCTGGGCCTGGCAGCGGGCTGCCATGGCCCCCACCTCTTTTGGGTTACTGCCTGGCGTAACAGCCACCGTTATGTAGGGGAAGCTTTCTTCAACTTGGAGAACCTGCTGGGGTGTTGTGAGTCTGATGGGTAAAACACATCCTTGTCGGGAAATGAACAAATATTGTTCACTTGTCAACCGATCTGATTTGTTGCAAAAACCTCTTACTGATTGCGCGTAGTCATCTGACGGATTAAAGGCTGCTGTGCAATGACAATTCAACACAGGTCGCATAAGAGACATTAAAGACGCACAAACCGGAGAAATGCTAGCAATCTTCTGAATCCCTGTTGTGGAGAAAACAGAAATCATATTGAAATCTGGAAATGACCAACAATAAAGGTTGTCTCGCGATGATTGAATGAATTGGACTGCCTGATAGACCTTACTGTCAGGAATTGTCAAAAACAATCCGTCTGAAGTGCAATGTATTGTTGCCTGTAATTTACATAGTAAGTCCCTGCCCATTAAATTAATGGGACTTCCATCTGAAATAATGAAAGAGTGTTCCACGTTTGATCCATTAATTGAAACATTAGTGGTCTCTGAAATGGGTTCGGACATAGAAATTCCAGCAACACCGATGGTTGTGACAAATGTATTGGTTGCTTCACACACTTTCTCCTTAGTACGCACGGCAGACAAGGTGGCTCCGCTGTCAATCAAAATATCTACAGCCATCCATCCATCCATCCATCTTCTCCCGCTTATCCGTGGTCGGGTCGCGGGGGTAGCAGTTCCAGCAGAGAGCCCCAAACTTTCTTTTCCCTGGCGACATCAACCAGCTCTGACTGGGGGATCCCAAGGCGCTCCCAGGCCAGCGAAGAGATATAATCCCTCCACCTGGTCCTAGGTCTACCCCTTGGTCTCTTCCCAGCTGGACGTGCCTGGAACACCTCCCTAGGGAGGCGCCCAGGTGGCATCCTAACTAGGTGCCCGAACCACCTCAACTGGCTCCTTTCGACGCGAAGGAGGATATCTACAGCCGTACCACTAAAATCAACGGGCATAATTGGATCTTCACGCGGGTTATTGGAAAGGCGAATTGTTGCTGCTTGAATGGGTAAATACTTTGATTCTGACCCTATATCTTCTTGGCACCACTATCTTTTATTAAATCCACTTTGTTGAGCGTTCTGCCCCTGGTTCTGTCCGTCATAACGTGGAGACTGCATTAATGCCAGATGTCCGGACTGCTGGGGAAGGTTGGGGGGAAGTGCGGGCTGGGCGAAGGGGGGCTGGGTGAGGGGGGGCTGTGTGTGCTGCTGGACCACCCACCGCTTACCACATTGTCCTGCCCAGTGATCGGTTTCTCCGCAAACATGACATGGCATCAACTTTTTGGGATTTTTGTTCTGTCTGCTCTTATTATGATAATCCTGTGATCTCCCCTGATTTTGATACTGCTGTGTGTGGTTTTGTCCCTGCGTTTGATAAGCCTGGGTGTTTTGAGGCAATTGTTGAAGCAGTTGTGAAATTCTGGGAGTAAGAAATATTTGGCTCCTATGCAACGCACGCATTGTGGCGATAGTCGCTTTCCAAGATTTAATTTGCCATTCGGGAGTCGACATCATGTAGGCCTGAGCCGTTTCTGGGATTAAATTATGTAACAAGGTCTGTATGGCAAACAAATCATTACCGTCTCTTTTAATTCCCGCATTATTATCCCACACTGTCATGAAACGCTGGATAAATTCTGGGACATTTTCCGCTGGGTCTTGTACACATGCCGTCACTTGTGAGAAATCTGTGTGAGTTTTAGCGCATGCTCTGATAGCCAATGCGGCGACGTTTTGTATCCACATGTCTCGCGTCTGTGTCGGGGGCCAGTCCCCTGCGGCTGTACACTCAGGAAATTTAAACTCGTCTCTGCACGTGGGCCAATCTGCCTTGTATGTTAAGATTATCAGCTGTTTAACATCATGAACCAAACAGTTATAAACTGAACCAATATTAGTCAACCATGACAGATACTCATCTGGACTTTTAGTGGGACTGGGAGCGTGGTTAGTGACATCAATGACCTCAGCGGGTGTCCAGGGTTTGCAAACTGGAACATCTCCTATCAGAATTTTCGGGGCGGTCACACTTTCTTCAGAATTATTATCCTGAGATGTTTGCTTTGTCGTGTACATTTTACGCTGGACATTACTTGGAAAACTGCTGCCGTACGGCGAACCTGGGTAATCTCGTAAAAGGAGTGGCTGAGTGCGATGAGTGGGGGTCAATCGCGGACTGCCATGTGAAACATTCCCCTCCCCCGCTGCTGCCCTCTGCTCGGCGTGTGCCGATTCTAATTCTCCATGTTGTCCTATCTGATATCTCAACTTATTTTCATTCATGATAGCTGCAGCTGTTATTAACAGATCATCATCGGAGTTTCTCGCAACGGGATTTGAGAGTTCTGTCGCGGGAATTATTTTCGTACAGAGAGATACAGCCTGCTTTCCGTCCAACAGCCCTGCGTCTGTCAAAATACAAATGAGCTGAGATGGGGTTGGAGTTTTACCTTGTCTTTTAATCCAATCATAAATTATGGATTTTGCAATGTCTGGAACATTCTCACGTGTCTTTCCCTGAATCTGGACATGTTTTCTGATCTCACATCAAAAGCAGCCTCTAGGCTAAGCAAATGAAAACTTTTTGCACATTGAGCAACTTTATCAATCAGCGCCTTGAGCTCAATGGAGCCTCGCTCGCTGCCAACAGATTTTGCATTTTTCCTTTCTTCATAACCCCGCTTTTCTGCCAAAGTCATCCAGGCTTTCACACATTCTGTCATGTATCCTTGATCCCATGAACAATTTGAATTATCTTCCACCAGTTTAAATGCTTGCCACAACACGGCCATATCAAAACTACCTGTCAGAGGCCAATCAAATCGAATCAATCCTTTCTGATTAATCTGTTGTGAGTGTTCGCAAAGTAACGATGTAAACGGCATAACTTTAGACCAATCCAAAGTTCTTCCGACAATTCCAGACGGCATGTTTGGAGAAAACAAATGCGTGTAGTGGTTTTCTGCAATCGGGTTTTTTGTAAGTGTCTTTGTGTGTGAAATGGCTTTCCTCTTACCAACTGAATCGTTTGTGGAGGCAGTATTACCCATGTTTAACGGTTAGTACAATAAAACAAACACTGCAATTAGACAAACAAACATGTACTCGCAACAAAATCAGTGCCCTGGCCAAAAAAATCATCCAGTTTAATTTAGTCCGAGAATTACGGAAAACGTCAACGGGAGCACTGAAATATCTGTTTAATATGGGCTCTTCTCAGCCATATTCAATCTATTGATGAGCAATAACTACCTTATTCTCAATCAAAACCACTATGCAAATGTAGTGGTAAAACTGCTCAACCGACCGAGAGCAGCGATTGTTTTAATTAATTCAGTGCTTTTTTTTTTTTTTTTTTTTTCTTTTTTTTAAAACAACAGCCAATTCAATAATCCGTTAGTTTATTAAACACAGTGTGAACGTAATATTCTGCCACGACCCTTCCCATTTAATAGCTCAATTTAGTTCTTGAGCTTATGGTGTGATTAACAGAAAATACAAGTCTGTGTTCTTAAACATTACTCGTGTGCCGTTCACCACAGGGGGGAAGGGAATTCGCCCTCCCTCGTGCAGCCTGAGCAGACACCCGAAAACGGATAGGTCTGATTTAAACCCGTTGAAATCTCCAGAATTCGGCAATTTGTTTCAATTACAAATCCTCACATTGCTTTTTTTTTTTAAACAGAGGTTCCACCTTGCTGATGCTTTCCATAAGGTCTCTCCGAATATTTGCAGTGTGTGATTGTCCAGTAATTTAATTCTAGAAACCACACACAGCGGAAATCGTTAAAAGTCGATGTTCCGAGGTTATTTATTAGCCCCAAATATTCTTATTGTTTATACATGAGCTGTGCTTGCTTTTGTTGGCACTTGCCCCAGCAGCATTCACAGGAAGAACCGGCCAAGATAGAAATCTCCTTTTGACACCGATTACTCAGGTTATAATTAAGCCTTCAGATGTACATAGTGGAGAGACCAAAACAAATTGCACTCGCGCAGTTTCACAGATAATTTTGATACCGTCAATCACAGAGTCTGGTAAGGCAGTTGTTCAAATAGATTTGAAAAAAAGCACTTACCAGCCTTCTGAAGAAATCTCGGCATCCTATTCGTAGACGCCAAAATGTGAAGGTAAACTTCTGTTGTTGCAATGTTGAGGTAGAATGAAGGAGTCTGGAACCGTTGTTAGCCAAAAGCACTGAAGAGTTTTATTGATCACAGTACATTAATTACATACGGCCGGGGAGATCATCTAAGTTTCACACATGCCCAGTGCTCCACCAGCGATCTCTGAACCAAAAGACACAAAACATCTAACCAACATGAGGAGAGGCGGGCTTCCAGAAAGCCCGCGTATAATCAATAACCGATGCAAGACAATGATCTGCTTGTCTCAAAGAGATCCTGCCAGGTCAACCCTCGGACATAGGAGACGCGTTTGACCTGTGACCTCAACCCACAGAGAAGTCTCTGACTGACTACAAGCAGATGTTTGCAGTATCACAGACTCTAAGGAACCATAAAAGACTCTATAAACAGATCAGATGAAAATATTCTCTTACACCCACACTGCTCAAACTTTTTTTTTCATTAACATAAAAATAAATCTCACGTACCCCCTGCAGTACTCCAACGTACCCCTAGGGGTCCGCGTACCCCCATTTGAGAACCACTGCGAGAGACCAGATAACAGGGGAAAGAGATGTTCCTTGAAGGAAGAGGGAGGGGGTACTGAGTAGCTGGCAGCCCCTCCCAACAGTGTCCTCACTGCTCAGGGACCTCCACCTTGTTACCAGTTCCAGGGCAGTAACAGAGTAGAGATTGCACACCTACCTCAAGAGTCAATGTCATGCATATCATCAGTTATTCTGGTCCATATCCTTTAGGAGAGTGTGTTATGATGATTATCAGTTCATTTTGTGATTATCATTAAAAGAGATGTTAATTCTTGTTTGAATTGTGTCTTTTACTGTCTTTACCAGCTGGGAAAATAACTTATGTTAACCACAGAGCTGATGCTTGAAATTCATTTGTTTTCTTCTTGTCATACTAGTGCTTAAAAGAAGGCTTTTTAGCCTTGAAGTGGATGTTTTATAGACAGGTCCCTTGTATCTAGTTAAACATAACTAAAATAAAGACAAAGTTGCTTATCAAGACAAGGCAAGTAACATTTACTTGAATTAAGTCAAAAAATCTTCCATAGAAAGCACTAGATAAGCCATTTAAACTCAAATCAAGACAAACTAGATTTAGAATCTAAATATAAGATTATTACACCTGGTTAGATCTGCAGTTTTTGCAGTGTATGGACTGATTCATTATTAGTTGTTACAAAGCATACACAAGACGGCGGGTAGACAAACCAATATAGACCCCCCACACAAACAATTAGACAAACAGACATGAACTCGCAATAAACACCAGCGCGACAGCAAGGTTCATCCAGCTCAATTTAGTCCGAATTAAGAGGTTTCAGAGGGGGTAGGGAATTATAGATGGGGCACCTTGACTCGCGCGTCCACCCTTGTATACAAGTCCTAGATCGTGCCTGAAGACCGTCCAAAAGCGAGAACTAGCTTATCCTCTTGCGACACCACTACTCTATTCTAGTGGCACTATGCCCCCCCGACCAGGAGAACATAGACTTTTTTCCGCTACCCTTTCTCTCCAACAACAGCACAGTTAACTGTAGTCCTACACGACCAGCCTATACACCCACCATCGAGTTCATCTCAACGATGAAACACAGTTTTGTTCTACACTTGCTTACCACTGCCCACCCGTGATCAATTAGCCTATAATTGTATGTATGCACCCCGGACCGCCACCAGTTCCTCCAGCAATGTAGGGAACGCTCCTCCAGCAATGTAGGGAACGTTCCTCCTGCAAGGTAGGGAACTGTGGCGCATCGGGTGATGCACGCACCTCATGCTGCCCCGGCCTTACCAGCAATGTAGAAGACGGTCACAAACAACGAGTGCTTTTAGACCATCTCGTTTTTAATAGAGACGGCGGTGGTGTGAGTTAAAGATATAGACAAAAAGCTGTGACTTTCTCCCTCTCAGCTGCACCGCTCCAGCCACCCAAACACGGGGGGGGGGCTGCTGCTGGAGCCGTGCTCACAGAGGCGATGGGGGGAAATATCTCGGGCTGCTTATTTATAACTGCTGTGTTGGCCGCTGAAACCCCAGAATTCGGTGATTTGTCCAATACAAATCTTTACATTGCTTTCATATAGAAGCTCCACTTTACTGATGTATTTCTTTAAGGTTTCTCTAAACATGAGCTGTGCATGCTTGTATGGTACTTTCGTCCCGAGCAGCATACACAGAGAAAATCAGCCAGGACCAAAGTCCCCAGACACTGATCCCCTGGGTTTACTATCCCCAAATTATCATCAACCAAAAAACGAACTGCTCAGTTTCACAGGTAATTTTAGGATACCGTCAATCACAGATTCTGGTATGGCAATGTCCAAATATGGATTTGAAATTACACTTAACAGTTCTGAAAATGTGTTGGTATCCTGCTGACAACGCCAATTTGTAAGGGAAACTTCTGCAGCAATGGAGAGTCAGGACTCAGAGAGACACGAGGAGAGTTGGAGCTTTGATGTCAAACACTGATGTTTATTTACAAGTATCGGCCGGAGAAATTCACATCACAAGTCACAGAGCAGCCAGAGGTTCTGACTGCCCGGGTGGATTGCCATGTCAAATCTGACCAGCCTCTCTCTCGATACACCTTTTAACTAGTTTACAGAGAGTTAATCCACATATTGGGGGATGGTGCGTAAACACTGGGAACACTGGAGATATCCCCGACATCTGGAAATACTCAATCACCTGCCTGACTCTTACCCCCAAAACACACCAGGAGCGTCTGCGTCGCGTTACGGCCGCGCCGCGGCGGTTGTAAGGATCGCGGCCACTCTAGTCAATGGGTGCTATTACACCACACGCGCCGTGTTACGGCTCAGACGCGTCCCAGAAGCGGCTCGGCGCAGCGCTTTCTCTAAAATTAGGATGAATCCTATTTTTGCCGCGGTGCAGCCGTAAGGTAAAGTCGGGCAGGCAGCCCCTCCTCGCAGGAAGTGGAAAGGTGAGCATCCGGGCCAGGCCCATCCCCCACATATACTAATTTAGCAGACCCCACAACACCTCCACTACGAAACGCACCATGGACGACGAGGTGTTCAAAATGGAAGTGGAGAAACACACAATTGTATATGATGTAACCAATGCTTTTTACAAGGACAACATCAGAAAGGACAAGGCCTGGTTTTTAGTCGCTGCAGTTTGTGGAGTGGAAGGTAACAACTACATATTAATGTTTTAAAGTTAATTAATACTTGTAGGAATATTACAATTATTATTAACTGTGTCTGTAGTCTACAACACAACAAAATAGGAAATAACAACAATAAACACGATTTAAACAGACACAAACATAAACCATTTAACTACGTATAGCCTACTTACTTGTAGAAGTACAAATGTCCAGGAAATATTCCAAAATCAACAACAACTGCGAGGCTGCACACACGACGCTCCGCTTCCGCAACGTTTTGAAACGCGTCTGGTGTGTGTTATCGCAGGAGGAGGTCGCAGCGTGGCGCAGCCGCAACGTAACGCGGCGCAGACGCTCCTGGTGTGTTTTGGGGGTTAGGCTCTGTGACCGAGAGATGACCGGTCATAAAACTGAGAATGAGTGCAGCAGCAAATTCTTTAAAGGAGATAACGAGTCAGGGTTGGTCATAAACGTCAACAGGCAGAAAGGTTAAATATCTAGAAGTAAAGACAGAAATATCCTTTGACAACACCTATATGCCGTGAGCTAATTATCGAGCCTTCATTGCAACAGTACACTGTGTATGTGCATGTGGGGAGTATTGCAGTAGAAAATTCCACTGTAGCGATACATTCATGGGAAACCCTAAATGTTTGAGCACCCTCTATGAAAAGTCAAGCTACCCCACAGCACCCCCAAAATAAATCTCTGGCACCACCACTGTGCCTGCAACCCCGTTTTGAAGAAATGTGCAGTGCAAAACAGGCTTACTGCAGCCACTAATGCTGTGATAAGACACACTTTTTTCATTATTTTCATTTTTTTGCACAGATTGCAAGGTGGCAAAGTATTATAACTTATTGTTCTAGCAAAGGGATTACACAATTGTATTATGTATTTATTTTTTGAGGAAACACTTATGGAGCATTGTTTTATTATCACTGTTCTAGCTAAGTGATTTTTTTATATTTTTTTTTAAAGGAATGCTCACATTCATATTGATGTTAACTTGGCCCATTACGTGACTATTTGTGTTGGGGGGGCCCGACTTGTTTTTTTTCTCCAAAGGGGGGCCTGACGGAAAAAGTTTGAGAACCACTGCATTAAGACGAGACACGGCAGGCAAAAACATCGTTTTTCATGCACTGGTCAATTTTGAGATTTTGTGCTATTTTGATTCCATAAGATGTTTTCTTTAAGGCTTTTGGAAGGAAAACCTACAAAATACACATTTAGGTGTTTATTTTACTATAGTTTGTCTATTTGGAGGCGTGTGGTGCAGTGGGTTGTGCGTTGGTGTTCGGATCAGGAGGTCACAGGTTCAAACCCCACTGCAGTCAGCATGTCGTTGTGTCCCTGGGCAAGACACTTCACCCCAAATTGCTCCTGTGGGGGGATTGTCCACAGTATTGAGTATGTAAGTCGCTTTGGATAAAAGCGTCTAACAAGTGACATGTAATGTAATGTAATGTAATGTACATTACATTACAAAAACTTAACTTTAAAATCAGGTATTTTTTTTTTTTTAAGTTCCGGTGACATAGGATACTTTTATAAAGACTACAAAGGTACTATTTAGTGGATTAGTAATTCATCTTTGATAAACTTCCTAATTTTATCAAAGTATTTAAGAAACATGTCACCAAAAGACACCGAACCCATAGGAACAAGACAGGGAGAAGGGAGGGGAGGTTTTCAGAGAGGGCCATAGAACCAGAGAAGGCAGGCCAGACACCTCCAACAATGTACGCTCAGGAAGAACCAGAGAAGGCAGGGCAGACACCTCCAACAGTTCAAACTAGAGTAGTGCCAGAGAATCAGATGCAGAACAGACAAAGAGGAGGAAGAGGTTTACGGTTTGAGGGATGTTACTATTAAAGCCAAATGGGCCATTGGTCCAGAGATTGTCCGCAACTACTAATGCAATACCCACCACAAGCACCACACAATGGCCATCCATGCAGTTACCCCAGGGGAGGTTTCCATGACTACGACAGAGGCAGGGGGTCTCAGCGATGTCAAAGAGGAACAGGATTTCCAAACAGCCTGGTATTGAGGAAGCTCAGAGAACCAGACCACCAGGTGATGCATCTTCAGCCCAGAAGGGTATTTTGAAATCCAGCTACATTGAGCCACATCTGTCACCACAGGAGTGAGAGGTTGAATGTTATTTAAAAGATAGTAAGTAGCATATTGCATTTACATATAAAATATCCACAGATTAGTAGAAGATTAAAACATAGTAGAACATTAAGCAGACTATTTTTTTTGTAATTATGAGAAGGAAAATACATTACGGGTGATGTTGTTCCGCCACACAGAAAACTATTGTGTGCACACAGCTAGTGAGGTCAAGACGATGGGTTTCCACCCAAAATATGAAGACGGAAACCTAGTACTCGCCCAAGACGGAGGATCTTTCCCAAGTCCTCCTGTTTACACCGACTGCAGTTCAAGGGGCGGCGATACACCTGACGTGGAGATGTTGAGACCTAAAAACAGAAACTCGCTTCTGCTGTGGTGAAGTCTGGCTACAAAGGGAGGTGTCCGATAGGGTCGCTTGTCTCAAACCAGTGAAGAAGTCAACAAGAACCCAGCAGAACTAGAGAGTGACTGTTAGCGGGAGAACAGTGACGGAGCGACAGAGACTGGCACAACATTTCCCAGCCAGTACATAGATAGACCCCGTCAGAAGACCGGGGCTGTGTTTAAAGGGGAACTTCATTTATTGTTAGTTGAAGTATAGATTTTAGCTAAACAATTATGTGATTTATGGAGTCAGATTACATTTTTCTCATAAACACAATTTTATAATCAGTCTGAAGTATCTGTTTTAAGGCAATGAGCTGCAGATTAAATAACATAACACTGATTGAGAGCTTGGATGAAGAAGTTGTAGGGTTTTTACAACAGTTTCAAGAATCAGTCTTTATTTATTTATTTTTAAGTGACTTTACTGATTTATAATGTAGTGCGTAAGGCACTATCTCATTTTGAGTGAGGGGCACCAGCCCTTCATGTTCTCCTGCATGTCACCCTCTGTGAGTATAGTTCGTATTTTCCCTCTAGTTTAAAGACATATTTGTTTGTCATATGTTTGTTCAGCAGTATCTACCAATCCTCTAATCCTAGAGCTGTGAAGACGCATTAGCAACACCAAGGGTATTGTTTTTCGCAGCAACAATGATGCATAATGCCATGACAAAAGCCATTATTGAACTGACAACAAGTAAACTATTTTGTGTGCTAATGGCAGATTTTTTGTGAATATGCATTTATACCATCAGAAAACCATACATCACACAATATTATTGTACGCCTTATGGGTACACGGAGAATTTATATTTATTTAATACAACGTTATGGATTTTCCATATCCTGTTCATAATAGGGTAATCATTGCAATATTAATTGAGCATGTTATGCTCAAAGGAGGGAGTGTCATGATTATACAGATATATTGATTTCGGTGACGTTGTAGTTGATAAATAATAACATGTAGTTAACAATAGGTCTCATAACAACAAAAGGTATGCCTAAGCTTGGGCCTCCTCCAAGGAGGGAGTGGTCCAGTTTTAGATATTAGACGAATAGAAGTGATGAATATGTCAGAACTCTGAGTAATATTATCCAAGTTTTGTCTACACAGGCTAAGAAAGCTACAGAGATACCAGACGAGACACCAGAAGAGACTCCTGTTTGGCCAGGTGATTGGGTGAGGGTAAAAGTTCACAAAAGACAGTGAGCTGATCCCGGTGGACGGAACAGTGAGAAGTTGTAACGAACTTCACACGCGCTCCGGTTTAAAGGTAAAGAAAAAGGAGCAAATTGACACCACCTCACACATTGTCACCCTTCACTGGCAACTTCCAGAACATTATTGGGAGTTAGGACTGATTTGGCAGAGCTGGAACAAAACAATAAATAGGAATAAGATTAAGATAGAAACAGCTCAAAAGACGAATTGTCTTTACATTTTTATAGATAGTACACTAAAGTGGAAACCTATTTTTTGTTTTACATCTGAAAAAGAGTCCAACGTTTTGTTTTTGTATATGTTATTTTTGTACTCATCATTTAAATGCTGTAACTGACACAACCATGGAGACAATAGAGATGATGTCAAGAACAAAGCCAAACCAATTGTGGGGTCCCCTAGGGATAAGAGTCAGAATAGCATTGTTGATTGTGCTCATTACACTTGGCACCTTTCTGGTTGGAAGGGGAGTACAATATCATGTACTGTAAGACATGGATCCATTAGTTCACTCATAGATAATGCCCACATCACTAACAAAACTCCAGCTGTGTTTCAGAGACTTTCACTTATCCCTAGAGCCAAAAGATCAGCTGAGCAACAAGAGGAGGAGTTAGGAATACTCAGTCCCAAAGGTGAGGCGGTTACAATCAAGATGATTCACCCCCATATATGCAGTTCTTGTATCAAATGATGAGATGGGTTTAAGTGATCGGGATATGTAGGTGATGGGGATTTACAGATTAGGGGAATCTCCAAATACACTAGATCCATGTTTTAGTCTGTGCCAAAAACACCCCTGTTAAGACTATGAACAACCGATCAGTGACCTGAGCACAATTATTGAAAATGATTACAGTAGAAACAGGCTACTAACCCACAAGTACAGCTTTGTACGTACAAACTCTATGAACAAAATTCCCCAGCAGATTGTGGCGACATTGCAGATATGTCCAGTCACAAAATTACTAATGTTCTAAATAACAGTGAGATTTAAAATGATGGAGAAAATATGGGGACGTTCTTTTATAGTGTGTGAAATATGTGGTGCTTGAAACATGTTGGTATTTTTAATTTATAGAAGAAAATGGTTTCCTGAAAGAGTTATTTGGAGTAAACATATTACAGTGGGTGAAAACAATGTGTAGGGATATGGCAAAACCATTAGTCGACATTAATTGGGTTTAGATGACATTTAACATCTAAGACAGATAGTAAGATTAGGAAAATAAAGTGGAAAGGATCGGATTTATTTTACCTCAGTGTGTTAGAATTTTCTATAGGTAATGTGTCCCGAGATCTCTCTCTCTCTCTCTCTGCCTGTCAGACTGCTACGACCCCATCTTCCAAGCAGACAAATTACCTCACCACAGGAGACTCCTCCTTCTCCATCAAACAGACAGAGAACCCGAGCTGAACCAACAACGACGAGACTGCATCCAGAACCAAAACCAGCTGACATAAATAGGCATACTCTCATTGGTCCCTCAGACAGGACATGAAGTTCCAAGCTGAGCCACGAGATTTGGCACAAGAGCAGAGTGTGGGACATGAGAGCGGAATACGCCCTCCATGCAACAGCGAAGAGACTGTAAAGGAGGAGATGAAATGCAAAGCAGTTGGGCCACTGGAAAGAGTTACAGCGGAAGGGTCCAAGAGCGGATGGACTGAGGAGAAGACAGGACGGAGGAGTTGGCATGGTCTAGCAGAACGTGAGGGGGTCGTGGCTTGACAACCAGAGGGGGAGAAAAAGAAAACGGGAGTGAGTGAGTTTACACATAAACACACTTATTCACAAACGAGAAGAAAGGACCACATTTAAAGAACTCGAATTGACTTAAAATACGTAAAGAAAAAGATTTATTAGCCATGAATTAATCAATTGGTAAATTTATAAAGTAATAAAGAGGAAACTATTAAAGTAAAATGAGGAAATAATCCTAAAAACACACTGAGGGTAGAACATATTATTCAATCTTTTCATCATATAAACAAATTATTCTTTAAGAGATTCTTATTCATGTGCAAATTTGGGGAAGATTTAATTTGTTACAATATAGATCTACAGTTTGAAGGGATAGTTTTAGTAACCACTCTATAAAAACAGACACATCTTTATTTGAATGGAAAATGTTAAAGGTAGAGCTGGAACCAAGCCAAAGAAAGTATTACAATCTAAAGTATTGATTTCACCATTGTAGCATGGATATTACCACAGGAGAACTGTTAAGGTGGAAACAACATTTGTTTGTCGTCCAAGATGTAGAGTTTTAAAAAGACACTAGGCAAAGAGCGATTGCAAAGTTTAATTTGAAAAACTAGTATAATTGGGAGTAATACATGCGGGGCCTTGGATCACTCATTTTAATGGTGCATATTTTCGACAATAAATATCGTTCAGGGAGAAGGGGTTGCTCAACCCACCCTGCAGATGTTTTAAATCTTACTTGCAGCTTCAGAGGGAACGCACGGCACCAGAGTATGAGTTTTAAAAGACAAGTGCCACCACCTCCTAATGCTCCTCCATTTAATCAGTGATGACCTGACATTTAGAGATGTTATTTAAAGGAGAAACATATCTGCCATGAGTGAAAATTCCTGAATTGAACTACAAACCATTAATGAAATGACTTCTGTTTTTAAAGTCCTTGCCAAAGGAGGGAGTAATTGTTACATGTTCGGACACCCAAGGTTCCACACACTGTTGAAGGGGTTAGCATAGTTCTTGAAGTAGACCAGAATTGAAGATAAATTAGTATAACGAGTTAGTGATATTCCACTGGTTTTCACACCAGTAGGGACTTTATCACTGCATTAGAACAGACCACCCAAAGGTACTGAAGTAGGAACTTTTAAGTGATGAAATTCTACAACTGTTGTAACTGACCAAAATCTTCTCCCAGAAATTACCGTCTAAAATGCCGTACCCCAGAGTAGATGGGTGGTACTGTGGAACTAAAACCTTGTACTCAGTCTTGCCACAGGATTGGACTGGGACCTGTGCACTAGCACAGCCAGTGATGTTTTTTATGCAGTTAATCAACATGGCGAAACACCCCAAAGCCAGTAGGGCTAAGAGACCAGTCCCAGGGGGAGTTTAGGCTCCACAGTGTACAAGGATAGCATAGGGGCGCCCAGGGGAGGGCTAGATGTTGCATTCCATGTCCTAACGTACCGATTGATCACGACGGCCTCTTCTAGAGAACATATTACTTTCATACCTTAAATGGTATGAAAGGAGGGAGGGTACATTTCTCATGAGGAAACTGTTACAAATGTTAGCAGAACAAGACGACCCACCCCCGTATACAGAGATGGATGTAAATGATGAGATTGTTTAAAATGATATGGATGTTCGATGATGAGATTGTTCAAAGAATGTCCAAATGATGTGATCTCTCTCTCTCTCTCTCTCTCTCTCTCTCTCTCTCTCTCTCTCTCTCTCTCTCTCTCTCTCTCTCTCTCTCTCTCTCTCTCTCTCTCTCTCTCTCTCTCAGAGTGAGTGTGTGAGGAGTTCGGTGGTGGTAAGCTGATAGTGTGGTGAGGTTTGATGGTAACTTTTCGTAAAAGTTTTCTCTTTTTTCTTCCTCTACTTTGTTCATTGTATGATTGTTCATTGGTCTTGTTTGTTGTGAGTGTAGTTTAGGTTTTCTTCCGTGAGAGAAGCGTGTTTATCTGCAGGGATGGCTTCCTGTGACATGCCGTCCCTGCGACACGGGGTGAGGGTGATCCCTCAGGAGAACAGTACGGTGGAGAGTGTGCTGCTGGCGGTGGGGGAGTAGGTGGGACACGGAAACATCTCCTACGCATCCCGCATGAATAAAGCTGTGGTGGTTTTTGTAAAGAAGCAGGAGTTGGTAAGCCAGTTAATTGAAAGTGGCTTAAACATAAATGATGAGTTTATACAAGTATCCCCGCTGGCAGTGCCTTCTACCCGGATTACCATATCGGGAGTCCCTCCATTTATTCCCAATGAAACGCTGGAGAAAGAACTCAAACGCTACGGGAGAATGGCGAGTGGTTTCCGCACGGTGAGTCTGGGCTGTAAAGACACCAAGCTGAAGCACGTTCAGTCTCTGCGGAGACAGGTGTTTATGTTTGTGGACTGCACATCACAAACACTGGATGTGTCTTTCCGTATTAAATATGATGAAGGTTTCTACATGGTGTATGCGAGTGCTGGCAGTGTCAAGTGTTTTGGTTGTGGTTGTGGTGATGTGGGGCACAAGAAGATCGCTTGTCCGCAGAGACTGATAGCAGCACTTCTATTGGAAGGAAACATTGTGAATGAGAGTGGAGAGGGAACCAGCGGGGTTGCTAGGCCCGTGCGGGGAGCTACCGGAGCTACCGGAGCTAAGGCCCCTGTTTCCGGGGCGGACGTACTCGTGTCTGCAGCCGCCGTGCCCGCGCTCGGTGCAGTCGTGTGCGCGGCTGCGCTGCCGGGGGCCGCAGTGCCCGCTCCTGCTACACCCGTGCCCGCTCCCGCTGTACCCACACCCGGTGAAGCCGTGCTTGGGGCCGTCGTGCCCGCACTCGCTGTGCCCAATGTAGCCGTGCCTGTGCCTGTGTTGCCCACAGCAGTGGTGCCAGGCGGGTTTGTGTTTGGTCCCATGATGGCAGTTAAAGCCGCAGTTTCTGTGGGTGTTAAGCCGTTGTTTGTGGGGATTAATATGAAAGCAGTTGTGGAGGCTGAAGCTCAGGTCAGGGCTGGATGCAAAGAGGGTGTGATGGAGTGCTCAGAGCAGGAGCTGCCGGTTGTCTCTGGGAAATGGGCTCAGCTGTCACAAAAACTGGACAGTGAGGCAGAGCAGGGGGGCAAATCAGCTGGTTATGATGGAGTAGATATGGAGTATGACTCTGAATCGGATAGTGTCTCCGTATCTGACAGTGTTTCTCAGAGTGAGGATCTCTACTCTTTTGAACAGATCCAGGAGTTTCTGGATGAAACTTTCGGGAAATCAGTAAATGTAAAAAAATATTTCCCAGATGTTGAAAAGTTTGTTAAGTCAGCCAAGACAATTCAGAGGGTTGTTGGGCTAGACTTACTTGATGAAAAAAAACGGTATCGCCTCAAGAAACACATCACTGCACTGAGGAAAGCTTTAAACAAAAACACCGAAGTGCCTAAAAAAAGGAGTCGTAAATAATTGAATATGATCATACAACACCGGGTGTTTCCTCCTTACTGTCTTTTTCTATCTTTTTCTTAATGGCCTGTCTCTCTTCTCCTCGTATTCAGGGTTTAAGGGTAGCCTCATTAAATATGAATGGGGGCAGAGACGCTCAAAAGAGAGCCTTAGTAACAGAAGTTATTCAACAGAAAAAGCTAGATGTAGTATTTCTACAAGAAACTCACAGTGACAGCAGAAATGAAACTGACTGGGGTCTATGGTGGGGGGGGGGGCCGCACGTCCTTAGCCATGGGACAAATTTGAGTGCAGGAGTAGCTATTCTATTCTCACCGCTTTTAAATATAAAAATAATATCCAGCACAGAGGAAGTGAAGGGTAGAGTCATTTTAGTGAGAGCTGAAATAGATGATTTTCTGATTGGCTTTATTAATGTTTATGCACCAAACCAAGGCTCTGAGCGTCAAGAGGTCTTTAAAGTATTGGAAGAGAAAATAAGTGATATTGGTCAAGGGGAGTTTATTGTTTTGGGTGGAGACTGGAATTGTTGCACTGACTTTACTTTGGATAGGACTGGAGTTGAGCCACATTTTCAGTCTTCCTCTGTATTGTCTCATGTTCTAAAGAAAAGTGATGTAGTGGATGTGTGGAGGAGGATGCATCCTACATGCAGGCAATACACATGGGTTAAAATATCGGATAGTAGAGTTAGTGCAGCCAGATTGGACAGGTTTTGCTAGGGTTTCAAACTGTCAGATCATCCCTGTTGCTTTTACAGACCATCATTTAGTTTTGATGGAGCTGATTTTATCTTCCAATGGAAAACCCAGATCTTTTTGGCATTTCAATAATAGATTATTACATGATTTGAATTTCTGTGAACAATTTAAAATGTTTTGGGCTTACTGGAGATCTAGGAAAGATAGTTTTTCTTCACTTACTCAGTGGTGGGAGGAAAAGCCCAAATTAAGGTTTTTTGTCAACAATACACCTCCTATTCAACAGCCAACATTAAGAGAGTAGTGGAGAATTTAGAAAAATAGATAATAGATTTGGAAAGTGTCTCACAAGCTGATCCACAGAATAATGCCAGTTTAAAAGAAAAAAGACAGGAGCTTAACTCCTTTATGCAAGAAAGAGCCAAAGGAGCTTTAGTCCGAGCCCGTTTCACCAAACTCCAGGACATAGACGCACCCACTGCCTTCTTTTTCAGTTTGGAAAAATCAGTGGTAAAGAGAAAACAGATGTTGTGTCTGCGGCTTCCTGAGGGAAAGGTGACCACGGAGCCGGCTGAGATGAGGAAGCATGCAGTAGATTTCTACACGGATTTGTTCAAGGCTGATGAATGTGATGTGGATTCTGCTGCAGAGCTTCTGCAGGGACTTCCTCAGCTGAGCTCAGAGGAGCAGAACACGCTCAGCTCTGAACTGACTTATGAAGAACTAACTGCCGCTGTGTCTCAGATGGCGTCAGGAAAGGCTCCTGGAATAGATGGATTATCATCAGACTTTTTAAAGCATTTTTGGAGTCTTATGGGACAGGACATTTTGGATGTTTTTAAAGAATGTTTTGAAGAAGGGATGCTCCCAGCTTCCTCCAGGCGTGCAGTTCTCTCTCTGCTTCCTAAAAAGGTAGACTTGACCTCTTTAAAAAACTGGAGACCAGTGGCTCTTTTATGTACGGACTACAAAATCCTCTCAAAGGTTTTATCAAACAGATTAAAACTTTTTATTGGTCAATTGATTGTTGTGGATCAATCATACTGTGTGCCAGATAGGTCTATGCTTGATAGTTTGTTTTTAATGAGGGATATGTTTGACATATGTAAATTGTATGATATCAATGCTGGCATCATATCGATTGACCAAGAGAAGGCTTTTGATCGTGTAGATCACAAGTTTCTCTTTACAACACTGCAGGCTTTTGGTGTTGGGGAGGGGTTCCTGTCGTGGGTAAGGATTCTGTATCATGAAGCGTTTTGTGTAATAAAAGTGGGGGGAGGGTTGAGTGTTCCTGTGCCGGTTGGGAGGGGCGATCAGGCAGGGCTGTCCTATCTCAGGTCAGCTTTACAGTATTGCCATTGAGCCTCTTCTCTGCAGGTTGAGGAGCCGACTGAGGGGTCTCTGTTTACCAGAGATGTCTCACAGCCCTCCTGTTGTTGTGTCAGCATATGCAGATGATATAAATATCATTATCCAGGGTCACACAGATGTACAGGAACTTAAAGAAAGCCTTGCCCTTTACGAAAAAGCATCTTCTGCCAGGGTCAACTGGGGAAAGAGCGAGGCTGTTTTAGTGGGCCAGTGGAGAGTAGGGGACATTCCTAGTCTTCCTGGAGGCATCAGGTGGGGTAGACGAGGGATTAAAGTCCTAGGGGTGCAGTTAGGGACTGAGGAGTTTCAAAAACAGAACTGGGAGGGAGTGCTTGACAAGGTGGAAGCTAAGTTGTCTAAATGGAGATGGTTGCTACCTCAGCTGTCATACAGGGGAAGAGCTCTGATTGTGAATAATCTTGTTGCCTCTTCTCTTTGGCACAAGCTCATAGTGTTGGCACCACCACCAGGGCTGGTGAAAGAACTACAGCGGTGCCTTGTAAACTTTTTCTGGTCTGGACAACACTGGCTGAAGGCTTCAGCCCTGTATCTCCCTGTGGCAGAGGGAGGGCAAGGGCTCATAGACATTCAGTCCAGAACAGCGGCTTTTAGACTGCAGACTGCTCAGAGACTGCTGTACGGCAGCGGGCAGCGATGGTTGGATCCTGCTCGGCTACTCCTTAGGAAGGCTGGAAGGCTTGGGATGGATAAACATATTTTCCTAATCAGGACGACTGAAGCTGACCTGACGGGACTTACATCCTTCTACAGATCCGTTCTTAACGCCTGGCAGACACTAAATGTCACACGGACCCCGGACCAGAGACCGGGAATGTGGTTGTTCGAGGAGCCACTCCAAAAGAATGACTTCTTCCCAACTGCAACCTTTTCATCTGCAGCTTTGGGAACAAAGTTTGTTGAGGCTGGCATCACCAAGCTGGGTCATCTAAAAAGAACATCAGTTGAAACTCTTTGTCACACCATAAACATCAGGTCTTCCAGAGTGCAACAGAGGATCGTTGAAGACATCATGCAGTCCCTGTCGGCGCCAGAGAGGACATTCATTGAGGATCCTGCTAGATTGGACATTTGGAAAGAGGAAAATGACTATGAGTTTCCCTCACTCACCGTTAGTCCTGCTGTCGGAGAGTGGCAAGAGGAGCGTGGAAAACTTCTCTCGCTAAAAACTCCAATTCTGGGCAGTTTCAGTTCCTGTGGGAAAAAGCAGCTGTACCAGTGCTGTGTCAAGACGCTTAACATCCGTCTTCTGGCTGAGGTCAAGGAGTCAATGGAATGAGTTTTTCCCTTCAGCTTTTACCCCTAAAGGCAGGTGGAGGGTCCTGTATAAGCATCCTGTTGAAAAACGGATGGCTGACCTCCAGTGGAGGATTATACATGGAGCTTTAGCTACAAACAGACACCGAGCTAGGGTTGCCAACCGTCCCGTATTAGCCGGGACGTCCCGTATTAGCCGGGACGTCCCGTATTTGAGCCAAAAGGGGCGTGTCCCGTACGGGACATTGTTTGTCCCGGATTCCCGGTAAAGGGAAAAATAAAAAATATTTCTGTTTGCGCGCAATGCAGTGTGTCTGGCTGCGTGCCTGTGTGTTTGTGTGCTGTATGCGAAGGGCGCTAGGACCGCTCAGTTGACAGGGCAGGCACAATGTGTGTGTGTGTGTGTGTGTGTGTGTGTGTGTGTGTGTGTGTGTGTGTGTGTGTGTGTGTGTGTGTGTGTGTGTGTGTGTGTGTGTGTGTGTGTGTGTGTGTGTGTGTGTGTGTGTGTGTGTGTGTGTGTGTGTGTGTGTGTGTGTGTGTGTGAGATTTTCGCGGGCGCGGCATCATTGTTTGTGTGTGGCATGTCAGCCTGTTCAGTTGTGCGGGAAAATGAGCGCTGCCGGTGGAGGTGATAATGAAAGAGGAGAAGAGAGAGAGGATGTGGTTCTGGGCCCTGGCCAGTGGCGTAGCCACCATAGGGCCAGGGTGGGCCCAGGCCCACCCAGTTTACTCATTGGCCCACCCTGAGAAAGCTTCGGTGTCATTTAAAAAAAAAATTTTTTTTTAATTATTTTATTATTATTATTATAAAAAAAAGTATTCACCCATTGAGAATATCCAAGAATTCAAAGTGAAATTCAAGTGAACAAATATCGAGTTTAATTAACGTTGTATGTGTTTTATCCTCTGAACCGAACTCATTTACAGTAAAAACTGATTGTTGGTTCCGGGCGCGCCATAATAACGTGAGAGAGGCAGAGAGCTGCCTGAAAAATAAATGATGGCTCAAAGTTCACTAATGAACTTTGGTTTTAAAAAAAAAGCCAGACTCCAAGAAGAGCCCCCACTGCCCTCATCTAGCAGCGATCTATACGATCATTTTCTGATAACGATGAAATAGCCCCGCCTCCCTCTCCCCACGTCTCCCTCTACCCACCTCTCCTGCTGCTGGGCTGTCAGAAGAAAAACAATGTTAACGGAAACTCTGCTGCACGGTTCCCTCGTCCCTTGGAAAAGGCGGAGAGGTGGGTGTTTTTCATTTGCTGGTGGACAGTCCGGAGAGATATACACAGGGTTGGGTTGTAACGGAATACATGTAACGGCGTTACGTAATCAGAATACAAAAATCAAGTGTATTCAGCTGGCGTTACATTTGAAAAACGAGTAATCTGATTACAGTTACTTTCGTAAACCTGAAGTGAATACATTTTGGAATACTTATTGGAATTATTGGTGGAAAAGTTTCCTCAGAAAATGTAATATTCATTGCCGGCAGAACCAGGCCCGGCTCCAGGACGAAATGACTGAGGGGGCTGATAAAAAATACGAGGGGGGCGATTTTTTTTTTACAACAACGAAAAATCCTGGCAATGTAATGAATTGACACACCAAGCGTTTTTCCTTCTCACTGCTATTCTGGATTGACCCCTCTCATTCTGTTATTTTCCTCTGATCTTTAACGATAGATAGTACATTATCAGATGGCTGCACTTTGGTTAACAGACTAACATTGATTTCCTCAATGTGTAAATTGACAGGCTCTGTAATTATACCATAACCGTTTCTCCTCTATCCCTTAACTCGTCTTCCTATCAGATTTACTATCTACTCTATATCAGGATTAAAAAACAAATAATCTGGGGATTTTTTATTTCCAGGATTGAATGTTCAAATCAAGGCCTAAAACCTGGCATTTCATAACAAAGTGACTAATATATAAACCAAATGTAATATTAGATCAAATACTACACCAAATGGACAGTCCCCTGGTTTGTCTCTAACTGCCATGAGAAAAATCAGATCAATGTTCCAAAATCCGTCACTAGATGTCGCTCATTGTCCCGATACGGTCAGAGCCGGCCCGACCCATTAAGCGACATAAGTGGCCGCTTAGGGCCCCGCCGCCACTAAGGCCCCCCTAGCAAAAAAATGAAAAAATAATAATAATAATAATACTGCACAAGCGAGCAACAATGGTTGGTTGAAGGATAACATTAAGTCTAATAATGATGTACCGTGCATGTTCACATGTATACTTTGCATTACTTAATACCATTTTTCAAATATTTTATTTTTTAACATTTTGGACAAAATAGCCAATTGTACATCGAGGTGCCCAGATGTCCCTAGTGCCCACCTATCCGATTTGAACATGCTGATGTACAATGTGATGTAGTAGCGTAATGCAGGTGTAAGACCATTTGTTTGTATTGTGTTATAGGTATGCATAGTTTTCTATGCATTTTGAGGGTTTTGGGGGGTTTGACCCCCAAAAACATTTTCGAACCCTAGAGGCTGGCTCCCCCAAAATAATTAAATAACATAACCCTAACCTAACCCTAAAACCGAAATAAAGTAACAAAAAAAAGTAACTAAATCCGCCAGAAACCCGAAAATCTTCGCAGGGGACACATGCATGTGTCCCGTTTTTCCTTTTCTGGAAGTTGGCAACCCTACACCGAGCTCACCTTGACCCAAGTGCTGGGGAGGAGTGCCCTTTTTGCCAGCAGAGTGAAACAGTTGAGCACCTGGTAGTTTCATGCACGCGGCTAGCAGGCTTATTTGGGCTACTGAAAGGATGGGTGGAAGGGTTAGGGGAGGTGTTTTCACTTCCACTCTTTGTATATGGGCCTAGATATGTGGCAAAAAGAGGAGTAACTCTCTCTCTGATTATTGCTATTTTTGCAACTGCTAAGCTAGCAATTTGGAGGGCCAGGAAGAACTAGATGCTAGGGCAGGACTGGACAGATGTTGTTCAGAGTGTGAAGGGTTTGGTGAAGCTGAAGGTTTTATTAAATCTCTCTCTCTCTCTCTCTCTCTCTCTCTCTCTCTCTCTCTCTCTCTCTCTCTCTCTCTCAGGCTGCACCGTTCAAACCAATCGAAACATTACTGACAATCAATGCAAAACATATTGTGCATAATTTTACACACCAGAATTCTGCTATACCAAGTTTGGTTTTTCCACTTTAATTTCCCAAAGGCTCTGGGACTTAAGGCAAACGTTGGATCTCATGTGGCAGAAACGTTGTCACTTAACACAAAGATATGGCATACAGACAGCCTACATGTGGGTCACTTCTCCCTCTCTCTGTGACCATGTCTAAAGCTCAATGAATAATTCAGTCCTGACAGATTGATCCTGTGGCCGCTAACTTCCTTTTAAGCCCTGCTATGCTGCATCAGAACCACCTTTAAAATGCTCCCACAATGAAAAATGAACATTAATGACATTACACGCTGTGTTGTGCGACGTTTTATTATTTTCCCTGTGACTAATGAACATCTCACGAAACATAACACCGATTGATGGCTAAACGGTGGACAGATGCATGCATAACCAGCAAGGAGCTTGAGTCCTGCAAATCAAGTTTCCTAACGCATGACGAAGGGTCTCTTCGGCCCAGGACAGACAGAGATGAAGTGGAACTAAGACAAATGCCTGACACAGGCCGGATAATTGACTGATGGAAATGACACCCAGATAAATGATGTGCTGTGTGGACTGAGATTAATAGAAATAATTTACAGATTAAAAGATGTGATCACGTCAGTGGCAGACAGACAGCACGGTACAATAAGGAGGAGGAGGAGGAGCAGGAGGAAGAGGGGGAGGAGCAGGAGAAGGTGGAGGTCTTTCTTAAATCACATTACGGTCATTACAAACTCAAATCCACAAAGACACAGTGCTGGTTTGTGGAAGTTAAATAAATCATGAAAACACTGGGTTGGAGACATAAATATGAATGATGCTGTCAGAGCACCCTTTTTTACAGACTTTACCCTTCAACATTGTGACAGCACAGGATGTCAGACTGTAGGTCCACTCTGTGTGCACCTTATCACAAAGAAGTGATTGAAGTTTGCATCCGTGAAAAATATTTGAATGCATATATATTTTCTTGTGTTGTAGTAAAAATAGCACGTTGGTTTGTCTTTCAACTGATAGCGGATAGAAATGAGTACCGTTTAAAGCTTTTTCCTGTTACCAGTACCTGATACAGCATCACCAGTTCCCATGCTAAAGGTAAACTCAGGCAGCAGATCAGGCATCTGTCTTGACAATCATTATCAATACAAATTGTAATACCATACAGTACAGATCCCAAAATTGCAATGACAAAAAATGAATAACAATGCTATAGTGCCTCACTTAATATCTTCTTCACACATCAACACCCCTTCATGCAGTGTTGCAGATTTCACTCACGGACATTCAAAGTGTTGAATTTCACATCTTTCTCCAAGTCCTCCAGCTCAGTGCTAAACGTCCACACGTTAGGCTGTCAGTGTGTGCTGCACTCTGAGTGACTCATACACTGAGACACACACATTACCCTCATACTGATGCAGCTCATTCAAGATCTGCAGATTCCAGCTCTTTCATCCTTTGTCCCTCCATCAGTGTGCTTAGATAGAGAGACTCTTATTCACATTAACAACCAGCTCTCAGCAGCCGAGGCAAAGACTCTGCATGCTGCTTTCAAAGCCAGCCGCTCCTGTGTGTCAGCTAATACATGTAACATGAGGGTCGTCATGCTCGTACCGGTAAATCAAGAGATACAACTAAAACAGGGACTGCTCTTCAGAACAACATCACAGTGGAGTACCACATGTTACGCTGGTGCCATCTTTGCAGTGAAGGCAAAACTGCAAAACTGCTGCATATACATGTAGTATTTGTGTCACGACACAATCTCAGCCAAATGACTGTATAATAAAAGTGTCATATGTCCTTTTGGAGCCCATCTGACTGCCAGTGAAGAAAAAGAAAGGAGCATGAGTCCATCCAATGAAAGGACAATGGACAGCAGTGAGATCATGCATCTTGAATATGGTCCTCAGTGTAGGATGCAAATGTTTGCCAGGAAGATGCATTTGCAAAATGAGCAGGTCAGGGTGTGAGTTATACTTTCAGGAGAGAGAGGAAGTGTGGGGGGAGATGTTTGGGAATGAGCTCACCTCCTAACACGATGACTTAAATGAAATCCTGTCTTAAAGGGATTCATGTCTGAGAGTGAACTGTGGAGTCGACCATAGCACTTTACCAGATTAAATCAGAGGTCCTACCGGCTGTGTGTGTGTGTGTGTGTGTGTGTGTGTGTGTGTGTGTGGTGTGTGTGTGTGTGTGTGTGTGTGTGTGTGTGTGTGTGTGTGGTGTGTGTGTGTGTGTGTGTGTGTTTGTGTGTGTGTGTGTGTGGTGTGTGTGTGTGTGTGTGTGGACCTTGGACAGGTGATTTGGAAGGGTAACGGTCACGGTTCGGCACATGCAGTCACATGGCGAATACGCCTTTTTTTACGAGTGGGAAAAAAGTCTGTCACTCAGGGCAGTATTACACTATATATAATCCAGGGGGCGGCATTGCGCCTAAAAGCCAGCCGCCCGTAAATAACAAATGAAGAACAAGAACAAAACACAACAAAACGAACACAATAAAGAGGCGAAGTCACGCCCATCTACTTCCGGTCCATGGGACCCCGGAAGCGAAAAATTATACATTGAATTCAATGGAGAGAGAAAACTTATCTTTTGATCCCGTTTGAATTGTGCCACGAACTACACATATGATGTTTGTCAATCTTAAACAATAATTTCCATGTCAAAAAAGTCACATTTTGTCGTAAAACTGTTGAAATATAAGACTATGAAAAATACGCGACTACAAAGACTACAAATCCAAAATCCCATTCTGGGTCGCGTAAGTGATGTCACCGGCGATAATGCTCCAAGTGGTTGGTTCACTTTTACAAGATGCCTGGGTGCTTTGTACCAGGTTGTAATCACAAAAGTGATCATACCACTTGCTCCTTCTATCGCTGCCCGTCTGATGAAAGGACCAGGAGTCGCTGGATCAGACATATCAGGTAATATCATAGGTAATATACATGTTGTGCATGGAACATAGTCAAGTTAGCTACCTAGCTAGTAGCGACGAGTAGCGAGCACGTTAGTTAGCATTACATTACTTAGCCTTGTCATTTTTAGTAGCCTTACCATTAAGTTATTATTTTATTACATGAAGTAAACCAAAATGTTAAACAGTAAGAGTAGTCATGATGGTAAGTATTTCGTGAAACATTTGAAGAGTAGCCTACTGCGCCCTCCACCGGGTGCTAAGGAAGCAGTTCAGGGAGAGTCGAAGGCAGGCAGGGAGCTTTGCATGACATTCTTCTGGACGTGTTTCATTGTGATGACAGTGAGGGTGAGTCAATCTGTTTGTTGGAAAGACAGTCGTTGTGTGCTTACTGAGATACAATTGTTAGAAGAGATAATTATTCAAAGTGTTTCAAAGTGTTGTTACTTTAAACTAAGTGTTGTTACTGACCTTTTTCTCTTTTATTTTCTTTACCTCACCTGTAACTGCTGAGACGTTGAGGAACACACTGACCTGCTCTGGCAACCTGATTTCCACTGTACGTAATAGTATTTGGTTATGGTATATTATGTATATACATCAAAGGCACAATGCACCCCCCAGAAACACACATGTATTGAGTGTGATATTTTGCATAGGTCATGTGAAATCATCTTTACATACTAGAAAACTGTAGGAGCGGCAACTTGTTTTGAAATTGAATTTTTAATATCCGATAATAAAGTTGATCTGTTTTCTTTATTCTTCTCTCTTCCCAGCTCCATCCATCACCATTCTCTGTTCCTGCAGGTCCTGCTTGCTAATCAATGCTCATATTTTTTTACACAATTACAAATAAAGTCATTGTATTGTATGACATGAAGTTGTGCTTCATTCGGAGTCAATAATAAATTCATTCTGCCTTCAACTGCACAATGATTGTGGACTGCACCGACATCCATGTAGCCAAGGACATCCAGCTGGCCCGCCGCATCCGCGGAGAGAGGGCTTGGACTGACCTGAGACCAGGACACCCAAACACAACGGCTCTTTTAAGAGCCACCTACAGTTTCAAAGAGTTGCAATCCTACGTTATTATAATGATTAAACTGGTTCATGTATCACTTAGTTTACTGAACCGTGATGAATGAAATAAATTAGTGAGGTAGTGGTTTACTGAAGTTACAAAGACATTAATATATGAGTAACAGGTCAGTGTAAACACAAGCTTCTGTCAATTATGGATCATTCAAACTATTTATATAAAAATATGTAATAAAGTTCCAAAACAAGTATTCGGTATATTCCTTGATAGCTTTTGGAGAAGGTTGTTTTTAAGTTTACTAAAATCTATTGTTTCAACTGTTTCACTTTATAAAAAGGGAACAGGTGAGTAGAGCATCATTGAGTTTCTTATTCTGTCAGTAAATTATCCAAATGAATGTTTTTCATTATTTTAGTCAATCCTAAAACTTATTGTACCTTTTAATAATGACCTTACATGGTCAGCAAAGTTAAATTAACTTCAGAAAATCAAATCTGTTCTGAGAAAAGTTGTGTTCACACAACACACAGGAGCAAGAAGACCCACCTGCTTCTTTTAAATCAGGTGTGTGGGAACATTTCGGGTTCCCTGTGGACTACAACAATGATGGGGTGCGAGTTGTGGATCGGACGAGGACGGTGTGTCGGCGTTGTTCGACAGCGGCGCGGTATGCTAGTGGTAACACGTCAAACATGCTCACATCCGAGTCAGTCTCAGTCCCCAGCGAGAGGGTTTTCTCAACGGCAGGTGACATAGTTACCGCCAACAGATCTGCCCTCACTGCTGACAACGTAGACAAACTCATCTTTTTGAAGAACAACTTGAAAATAGAGTAAAGCTTGAGTACCTTTATTTAGGCATAATGGCCTCACACACTCACAAGTTAATTACACATGTTAGACATTGCTCCTAAAGGTAGATTTTATTTTGTTTTATATTTATCATTGTATTTATTTTATATGTTAACATCAGGAGATGTTATACAGTTCTGTATTGCCTTTTATTGATTGTGATTGAAACACTTTCTTATTATTTATTTTAATATTTTCAAGACATTCTTTTTAGTTGTACAGCTTATTTAACCTTTTTGTTTGACATCAGCCATTATAAATAATATGGCCATCTGAGTGTGTCTGGTTGTGGTTTGTTTCTAACTGTGTAATACAGTTAATGATTCCAAATGTTAGAGTTCCTTATTTTCATACCAAAACTTGCACTACTGTTACAAATATATAACAGCAAAAAAAATTATGCATTTGGAACTTTTTTTTGCTTTTCCTTGTTGTACCGAACCCGTACCGAACCGTGACCCCCAAACCGAGGTATGAACCGAACCGTTACACCCCTAGACTGTATATATAAAGGTTAAAACGAAATAGACAAGTGTTAAGCGTTAAGTGGGATAATACTGTAGAACAAACGGCTTCTGTTTGAGGTTATAAAATAAGGTCATCCTTGTAACTTAGTGTTGCGACCTGGCTCAAAAGGCCACAACAAAAAGGAGACACAACATGTCAACGGGTAGGTAAAGGTGTTTATTTGCACCTATTACGTTACCATTGACTGTTAGCAGGCTCAATGTGGAGTCAAGGCAACATAATAAAGGAGACGGTAGCCGAAGTAATCAAAAAAGAATTTAATTAATAATTACCACCATGGTTGAACAAAGGAAATATAAAGTAATGACAGACAAGAACACATACTGCACAGACAGGATCAGCACCAGACAAAGGGGAAGGCAGAATACTTATACATGAGGTAATGACGAGACAAGACACACCTGGGTTAATTACAAATGGGTACACCTGGAGGGGAAACGATAAGGACTACAAAACCATAACAGGAAACTACAGCTAGACATGACACATCACACTAGGAGCGCCTGATCAGGGCACAAACACATAACACCCCCACACCCAACTTTATGTCTATAACCCCAAGGCGAAATGGGGGAATGAACATAAACAGAAGAAGGAAACAAGAAACAATAATACTGTCAGCACAATAACAAATACGAATTGTACTAACAGCACCGGTATGGACGGCCATAACCCCCACACCACCCCATGGATAAATAGCACCCCCCCCCCCCCTGACTACAGCCGTGATAGCGCGTCAGCCAACACATTGTCCTTGCCCTTGACGTGAACCACGTCAACATCAAAGGCCTGCAGGAAAAGGCTCCAGCGCATTAGCCGCTGGTTCGAATTCCGCATCCTGCCTATAAAGACCAACGGGTTGTGGTCGGTGTATATTTTAATCGGTACCTGGGATGAACCGACATACACCTCGAAATGGGAGAGAGCCAAAATCAAGGCCAATGCCTCCTTTTCAATTGTCGAGTAGCGCCGCTGGTGTATATTAAACTTTTTAGAAAAATACGACACCGGATGTTCTATACCCCTGTCATCGTCCTGCAGAAGCACCGCGCCTGCGCCCAGCTCACTAGCATCCACAGCCAACTTGAAAGGCTTTGTGAACACAGGCGCTGCGAGGACAGGAGCACTGACCAGGATGGACTTTAATTGCTGAAACGCAAAAGTGCACCTAGGCGTCCACTGAAATGGGATCTTCGGGCTCAAGAGATCCGTGAGGGGAGAAGCTACTGCTGAGAAATTCCTGCAAAAACCCCTATAATACCCCGTCATCCCCAGAAAACACCGGAGGTCCCGACGTGTAGCAGGCTCTGGAAAGCCAAGTATCGCCTCCACCTTGGAGTGGACAGGGCGGACCTCCCCCCGCCCCACTACCTTGCCAAGATAGGTGACGGTCGCCCTGCCAAACTCGCACTTGGCCAGGTTTAGGGTCAAGTTTGCCTGACGAAGCCGGTCAAAAACTTCCCGCAAACTAACCATGTGCCCCTCCCAATCGTCAGAATAGATGACGAGGTCATCGAGGTAGGCCTCACAATTAGCTACGCCTGACAGCACACGATTCACCAGCCTCTGGAAAGTCGCAGGCGCGTTGCGCATACCAAACGGCATTACCGTATATTGCAGGAAACTGTCAGGTGTCACGAACGCAGAAATTAGTTTAGCGCGATCCGTAAGTGGCACCTGCCAGTATCCTTTCAGCAAATCCAGCTTGGTTACATAAGACGCACTCCCCACCCTGTCGACACAGTCCTCCATTCTGGGCAATGGAAAACTATCAGGCCTAGTCACGTTATTTACCCGGCGAAAATCCGTACAAAACCTATCTGTCTTGTCTGACTTATCAACCAATAAGCACGGCGAGCTCCATGGGCTGAAACTGGGCTCAGCGATATTGTTAGTGAGCATGTATTCCACTTCTTTCTGTAACCGCGCCCGCTTATATGGATTCACGCGATACGCGTGCTGTTTAATGGGTAATGCCTCCGCCACATCGATGTCATGTTGTAATACGTTAGTGCGCGAAGGAATATCGGAGAACAGCTCACAATGAGACCCAACCAAACCCCTGATATCATCTCGCTGTGTTGTTGATAAATGGCCAAGATGACAGTCAAGAGTGATCAATGACTCAGTGTTTGTCAACCGTCCCTCCACGACCGCCTTGGACGGAATAATGACGTCATCTTCCAGTTCTCCAACCCCCTCTGAAAAACAAAGACTGTCATTCCTCTCATCAACGCTAGATGGGGCCAACATACAAACTGACACCGGCACAGTGGACACACTCGCAGAGGGAACAACAATACTGTCAATAGGATTCATCAGAGGCTCCCTCACATAATATGGCTTAATCATATTAACATGACACAAGCGAGTCTTCCGCCCACGATCCGGTGTCTCGATCAGGTAGTCCAAATCCCCTACTTTCTCTCTAACCAGGTACGGCCCACTAAACCGTGCTTGTAAGCTGGAGCCTGGGACAGGCAACAACACTAAAACCCTCTCCCCTGGCACAAACGTTCTATCCCGAGCCTTCCTGTCATACCAGCCCTTCATCCTCCCCTGTGTGTCACTCAGATTTATCCTCGCTAGTTCACATGCCCTCTTCAGCTTCTCCCTAAAGCCACAGACATAGTCTAACAGGTTCTTCGGCTCGCTCTCCCCCAACCACTTCTCCCTCAGCAGCTTAAGCGGCCCCCTAACCGAATGCGCAAATACCAGCTCTGCAGGACTGAATCTCAAAGATTCCTGCACCACCTCCCTTGCGGCAAACAACATTAAATGAACCCCTTCATCCCAGTCGTCCTTCGTGTCACGACAGAACGCCCGAAGCATTGTTTTTAGTGTGGAGTGGAACCTTTCCAAAGCTCCCTGGGATTGTGGGTGATATGGGCTAGAGAAACTATGCGATATATCCAGCTGCTTTAAAACCTGCGAGAAGATGCGGGATAAAAAATTCGTACCTTGGTCGGACTGTACCACGCGAGGCAAACCAAAAACGGAGAAAAACCTCACCAAGGCCTGTGACACTGTTTTGGCCGTTATCCGTTTCAGTGGAATCGCTTCTGGAAACCGTGTGTTGGCACACATAATGGTCAAAAGAAAGCTATTACCTGCCTTGGTTCTAGGGAGTGGACCCACACAATCAATAATAACCCTCTCAAAAGGTTCCCCCACTGCCGGGATAGGGTAGAGTGGCGCCGGTGGAATGACCCCGTTAGGTTTTCCCACCACCTGACATGTTGAACACCCCCTGCAGTGCTGCACCACATCCCGTTTCAACCCTGGCCAAAAAAATTGACGCAGCACTCTATCATATGTCTTATTGACCCCCAGATGTCCTGCAAGCCTGTGATCGTGAGCCAAACACAGAATATCGTGACGGTATCTAAACGGAACCACAACCTGCGTCACCACATTCCAATCATTCTCCGCTGACGCGTCGAGGCTAGGAGACCATTTACGCAGCAATACCCCGTCCCTCAGGATATAGCAACTTTTAGAAACCTCACTCTCTCCCACTCCCACAGTGCTCGCAAAAAGGCCTGACAGGCTTGGATCTCTACCCTGTTCCGCGATAAGCTCCTCGCGAGCAAAAGAAAACCCAGCCGCGCTACTGGCAGACTCACACGAGGAAGTAGAGGGCAGTAAAGGGCTGAGACCGGCTGGAATAGATGGAAGAACAGCATCACATTCAAGAGGGGCAATTTCAGGAACAAGCTGAGACGATGACCACAAGTCGGGTTGCCCCGGGAGCGCCCCCTCCACCTCAGGCTCCCGTGGTACTGCACCCTGGGGATTATCCATAAGTGGGTCACGACACTCAGGCACCCCGTTAACAGTCGCTATGATGGTATCAAACAAGTCCACGTCGTCCTTTTCCTCGGCCAGAGCCTTAATAACCATGGCCCGCGTCTCTACCCCAAGCCTTCCAAGCTCAAGCTCATGCACGCGCCCATGTTCTGCCTCCTCCGCTTCCCGAGCGCATAACCGCTCTGCATGTCTCAGCTGCTCGAATTTAAACTCTAGTTCCATCTTCCTCAGCAAAACCTGGTTCTCCGAAACCGGGTCACGTGTGACTACCGCCTTGGCGGTCAAAGCCTCCACCAGCGCTAACCGCTGCTGCTGCTTTTTCATGCTCGGGGCAAGCCTGACACCGTAATGCTCTGCTATCCCCGATAATTCCTCCTTAGTGCACAAGCCCAACAAGTTGACCGTTGGCCTAGCCACAAACTCACATACCTTCACAGGCATACCTGCCCTAGTACCGTCGCACCGGGGGAGGAAGAAACTAAAGATCCAACCCTGCTTCCACCAGCATATACGACCAACCAATTAACATATACACAAAAAAAAAAAAACCGGCTTCACCCTACACGTCTGTACAGTCTGTTCTTAATAACTCTGGCCACCGCTCCCCTACCGCTATACACTAAATAGAGAAGAGCACCGGTATGACCTTCTGAAGCATCCACACTCAAAATTATTCGCAAGAGTTTAACAACTGTCGTGTGTTCAAAAAAAAAAAAAACCTAAAGCCCATCCCTTAAACGTTTCCATCCCTCACTATCAGACCCCCTATATAACTAACTAGCTGACATACGCCGGCTTAGGAGGAGCCTGACAGGGTCTTCCTACCTCCCCGACCAGCACAGACGGTATGTCTACCAGGCGAAGGAAGGAACCATAGAAAATGGTCCAGCTGCCCTAGCTGGATGAAAACGCTCCTTATTGGAGAATTATTTACCAAGAGGGTATAAAACATGGGCCACAAACACGACACTGTCAACCATAATTCAAAGCGTGGACTAAGCTCAGCGGCCACCACCAAATTCCTGCTCAAATCAGTTTGGCACGAGCCCCCATATTACGTTACCATTGACTGTTAGCAGGCTCAATGTGGAGTCAAGGCAACATAATAAAGGAGACGGTAGCCGAAGTAATCAAAAAAGAATTTAATTAATAATTACCACCATGGTTGAACAAAGGAAATATAAAGTAATGACAGACAAGAACACATACTGCACAGACAGGATCAGCACCAGACAAAGGGGAAGGCAGAATACTTATACATGAGGTAATGACGAGACAAGACACACCTGGGTTAATTACAAATGGGTACACCTGGAGGGGAAACGATAAGGACTACAAAACCATAACAGGAAACTACAGCTAGACATGACACATCACACTAGGAGTGCCTGATCAGGGCACAAACACATAACAGCACCACACTGTTCAAGTCAACTCATGGTTTATACTCATCAGAGCCGGGTGCCTGCAGAGAGAGAACAGAGAGGAGCAGAGAGGCTTCAAATAGCTGCAGGACACCAGACCCAGGTGCCCTGAGTTACTGTAATCAATGCAATCACTGGAGCCAATGCAGCACAGACAGAACAGCCACACCCTCTCTACTGATGGACCCACAGGGGCATCACAGCCCCCCCCTTAAGACGGGGCCCCAAAGGGGTCCACGACAACCCAATATCCTTCTTCTTAACTCCAGCTTTTTTACTTTCCTTCTTAGGGCTGGAGGACGCTCCTCCTCCGCCGCTGTCTTCGAACTCTTGCCTTGCGATTTCGTACTGCTTCTTCGCCTCCACTGCCTTTATGTCCCACTCCTCCTTGGGTTGGCTGGCGTTGAGCCACAGCATGTAGGCGCTCATCGGCTTCGGCCTCCTCTTCTTCGGCCTCCTCTCCTTCGGCCTCCTCTCCTTCGGCCTCCTCTCCTTCGCTTTGTGGGGTTTCCTCTCTTTCTTCTCCTTCACCACTTTGACTGTCTTCTTCTTTGTCTCGATCTCAAAGTCAAAGGACCCTGCTGGACCACTTTTTCCAGACTCCGAAACAGGTAGGTCAGTAGACATCCTACGGCTCTGCACACGCGTAATAGTATAAACGGGAGACACACTTGGAAATTGCAAAGCGCTCTCATCTGGCTCTACAGATGTCAACGGCCTGGAAACCACCACAGGCGGTGGCACACCCGCCCACACAGCACTACCAGCAAGATCGTTGCCCAAAATCATCTGTACCCCATCAAGTGGCAACGCGGGACGCACGCCGATCATTGACGAGTGAAAGTTTCCACAACACGCTCCTGAAACGTGCCCGGTAGGGTATGACGCCGGAGGAGGCCGGACCAAAACCGCGGCGCAGCCGTGACGCGACGCAGACGGACCCGGTGGAATCGAGGGGTTATAGTCAACGTTGGATCATTCTAATTTTTGATTTATAATTTGTGATATTTGAGAGAACAGTTGATTTAAAATTAGACAGATTGGTCACCATCAGTATTTAGAATCACGGTGTAACATCACATCATGTTTGCTCATTTACCCATGTTAGGTTGTTTATCAGGTTTATGGTATATGTTTGATGTTTAGTTTATAGTCTATGTTTAGCCGTGTCTCCTTGTTCACTTACAGTCACATATGTCTAGTCTGGTCATGCACTGCCTGTCATTGAACTTCCTGTTTTATTTTGTACTTACTGTACCTTTCCTTCTCCTTTCAGAGCCCTTTACTTCCTGCCAGTGAGATTATTGGCCCCTCCCTTGATTGTTGCCACCTGTGTTCCCCTTACCTCTTGTATAAATAGTCCTCCCTTTGTCCTGTGCCACTTCGTCTTGTTTCATGCTAGTCAAGAGATACAGCAATGCAAGCAAAGAACCATTGTGAAAATATTGTGTATTAATAGTATGTTGTTTTTGCAGCTTGCTCTGATACGTGTTGCCTCATAGAAGAGTGATTTGTTGTTGTGAGTTGTTTGTTCTTTAACTAAAGACTTTCTGATTTGTTAACCTTGTCGTGCATTTGAGTACACGCATTTTGTGTTGTTTTCTTAACACACGGATGAGCATGATCTGACAATAAGAGCTCTATATGGTATCTTTACCACATGTTCTCTTCAGCATGAACACAGGAGCGAAGCCTGAGCCAAAGGCTTTATGTTCTGACCATCGAAGGATCAACATGTGGGTCCCATTTAACATAGAATACACACACACACACACAGCTATGTCTTTTTCAGTGAAAGATGTCATAATTACCCAACACTTCCTCTGAGACTCCCCCACCCCGTCTGCCAGGCTAGGTATTGGGTTGCTAATGGCCTTTTACCCACTAATGTACGCGCTGGAGGGGACAGTAGTCAATGGTGGGCTGAAATATTAATATTTACCAGCCATGAGGGGGTCAAGGCGGAATGGATTAGGCCATCTTTAATAAAACATGTCACCACCAAAGAGACCACTCCTTTGTGATCTCTCCATTTCTGTTACACTCACAACTAGATTTATGAACGTTTTATAAATCTTTGAGGGTTTTTTGTCCGTCTAAAAAGAACTTAGAGAGCTTGGCAGTTTAATTGGAATGGTGTAATCACTTTTATCCTTAGGCACAGGGGATAAATCAATAGACTATAAAGTCATGGTTTGCATTGTGGGCTGAAACATGGCTGTAAATGATTAGTGTGGTGTCTGGAGGGTTTAAAAGCCTTTACACATAATACCTAAAGTATCAGAGTTTTATATGATTGCTTTTAGACATTACATGCACCACACAGAAGTGCTCAACATTATTGTGAGGGAGGGTCTGGCAGAGCAGGTCATGGGGGTATTGTCAATGATTTCTACTGGAGAAAGATGTGTAACAGCAAAGCATCAAGGGGACAGAGAGGGTTACTTACACACAGTATATGTACATACATGTGGAAGCTGCTTCACTGAAGGTCATCCATCCAAATGTGGGGGGGATATGGCTGGGATGAGGATTACATGGGATAATGTACTGAGACTCCAGTCAACTGAAGGGCATTCCTGTCTGTATACAGGTGTACCTCAGATGTGGAAGAATTCTTAGGAAACATTTGTGAAAATCCCCAACATCTGAGGAGATGGAAACCTATTGAAAACCATTGGCAGTTCTATCACAGGGCTGGCAATTCTGGCATACCAGAAAAAGCGAGATTGTCTCTCATACTGTGTGACCATAAGTGTAGTATGGTTATTTTAAGTCCTTATTTTATTTAGCAAAAGATAAAAGCTGGGTTGTGAGTGAGGTGATGGAGGCATTTGTTGTTCTTTGCGGAACTCCAAGCTTTCACAGTGTTGAAGGAACTCTCATTCCAAGAGCTAAGGTTCAGTAAAGGGTTATTTCATAAAAATAGGAAAGCGTATTAGTTGTGTTGTGTCAGTTGTACTGTATACAGTACTTACAATATGTTGGGTGGAAATTATATCGGGTATACTGGATCTGTTTTTTCTGGTGTGCTAGTTTCTTCTTAACACTGGTAGGTTAGTTTCTATAATGTATGTGCAAGGGCTGTGACAGACCTGCCCATTGTGAGCTCCTCTGCCCCAAAATTGCAAGGGATGTGGTGTATGAATGATATCACTTCAAGGAAAGGTAGCACTGTCTTCAAGATTCTGGTGGTTAGACAGGAACACAGGCTGATTGCATAATTATGGTTTCTAAAGAAAACGATGCAAACAGCCAGCTGTACCTGTGATGAAGTCAGTTCTCAGACAAAAAACATTCATCTTTCCCATGTCTGAAGAATTCTGTTGAGCTGCAGGCTGTGCTCTGAGAATCATGAATAAGAGCACATTTTAGTCTTTAACACTGCAGACAAATCTGTTTTGAAAACATGGAAAAAGGTCAGGGAGGAACAGAGAGACCAGCCGTCAGGATAGAGAAAAGGAGATAGCTTTACTATAAAGAAGGCGTCGCTAGCAGAAGATGCAACATCTCATCATACACGCATACAAGGTGAATATATTTATGTCATTTTCTGTTGAGTATGTACCTTACAAAAGCTGTTATTTTGCATGTTGAAGAAGCAAGACTTTGACGAGCTGCTCTGATACATATGGTAAAAGCAAGAAGATGCTAACATGAGAAATCATTTGAAAAAGCCAGACAGCATGTGATCAATCATTGACAAATCTGGTATGTGCAGTCAAATTGTACACTGTGCAGCAATTTAGAATGAAAAGAAACACAAAGCTGTAAAACTGCACATCTCCCTCCCCCCCCGTTAAAGGTGAGCTGAGATGATGCAGACAGTAAGAAGAGAGTCAACGTGCACAACAGGAAAAAAAGCACTGCAAATATGCATAATTCTCTTTTCTTTATAATATAGCCTGTTTTAAAACCTTTCCCCACCGTGATCCAGTTGGGGGGGAAAGAGGAAAGGCCGTGTGGGAAGAGGGGGTGCAGGGGTCCAGACCTAACCTGGAGGAAAACTGTGAGAATGATTCCAGTGAGAAAGTTTGGACCCCACGTTGGATCTCTCTTTTTCTTGGCTTTCTTCTAGTTCAGCAGCGTCTCCTGTGTTTGCCAGGATGGCTGTGTACTTAAACTAACAACATCAGAACCAACATACTGACAAATAATGGCTTTAAACTCATTTAAACTCAGAGGATGATCTATGAGTTTCTGAGACAGGGGGAACATTTTTGGAACAGGGTATAAATGACAGAATGTTTTTTGTTTTTTTTAACGGGTGAGAAATGCAAGGCCAGTAATGTTTTCAAATGGCTGCATCACCTATCGTTTTTCCAACCCAGTTAACGTTTAACCACGCTCACTTCGGCATGGACTTATAAAGAGAACGGTGCAGCGTTAGAGCAGTAGAATCGGACAGCTACAGTCCATTCATTGAGCATCTTTTTCAAAGTAGATGAAAATAGCGTTTTACTTTTTTCTATATGAAAGAAGATCACAGTTATGCATAGCTGAGTAAATGTTAATAGTTTTTTTTAACACTGTCAGAGGATAACAAATATTCCGTTACTCCAACGTTATTCACTTAGACTGGGACGTCCTCTTTTTATGTCCATCACGCGCAGAGGGAGGTTAGCGTGGTTAAATCTGAACTGGGTTGGGTAAACGCACCGGGACACATGTTCCGTGTTAGGGACCTCCTCCTTCAAAGTCTGAAAATGAATATGACCTAATGGATCCACAACGTCTGTTCTAACAAGACCCCTCTAAAGGAGCCAAGAACCGCAGACTTCTTAAAAAAGGTTGAATTGATTGTGGGCCATGAATTCTCATGTTTCATTGTTTAAATTGACAACTTATTTAGGATAAGTTGACTAATGTTAAGCCACTACAGATACAATAATGACTCCACTGGAAGATCACGCAGACTGCGTGGGGCCTCTTCTTGCGGAGGGAGCCTCAACTGAGCCGCAACTGCGGCGCACCTATGCGTTTATGCGACGCAATTAGTGTGACGCTGCGAGGCTCCACTAGCACCCCCCCCCCCCCACCGACGCTCACGAAACAGAGGGCCTCATCATCTAACTTAGCGTGGGGCCTCAAGTTGGCCAGGGACGGCCCTGTAAATATTTATATATATTGTTTTCTTTTTATCCTTTGCAATGAAATACTGAAACGTTGACTTTAATTAAATGTATTGGTATTAGGTTAGTTGAAAGCAATAATATGAAGTTGAACCAATGTTTTTCATTTCAACTTAATATTATTGCTTTCTACTAGCCTAATCCAGTTATGTGAAATCTGTTGACATAATACATTTAATTAAAGTCAACGTTTCAGTTTGGTCAGTGTAACCTTCAGTCATTGAGGAGGCATCTGAAAGGGGACCAGTGAAGCAACAACAGGCTGTAAAGGTGAGAGGAAGTCTGCGGTCTCAGAGAGATGACCAATGCAAAACGGTTTCAAGCAGGGGAGTGTGATCTAATACCTCAGCAATGTTCTTTTTAGGCCTACTAAAACTGTGCTACTACTCTGGAGCACTTCTGTCTTATTTACATCTTACAGAATCTAACATATTCCTCACAATATACAACCCAAACCATCATCAAACGATGGACTGATAACCTGCCACAGTCAGCACCGTACATCACAAAGCAAAGGGCAACATTGAGTGGAGGATGATTCTTGTTACTTTTTTCAGAGTGCAAACGTTAGTCAAAGCTACTCTACAGAGGTGCGTGACACACCGAGTTGCACCTGTCACATTTGCTTGCTGGATACACATTTGTGACTTTTAGTTTCCTTTTCGGATAAAGCATTTTTTGGGGAAATCGACTTTTATATATTTACAAATATAAGAGATCAGGACCTACATGTACAGAAAATATGTCAAATAAATAATAACTGTGTGGTGGGAAGGTTAAGGTACATACATCTGAAGTAAAACACAGAGTACCTGTAATACGACATGAGTACGAGAAGAGCAGCACAATGACAGATAAACAACAGCCATGACAGATATTCTCATGTTGGAAAAGCTGACACAAATATCTGAAACATACACTTGTGTTTATGCTTCTCATGAACAACAACATATTCTGGAGACATCTTTATTCTGGCTATTTCTGGCTATGAAACAACAAAATAAGTTGGTAAGAAATATGTATATAACAATTAATTAAATGAAGGACTTATATTAATACTATCCACATAATGTAATAAATAGAAATATAAAATAAATATTTAAAATAAAAAGTGAACTGCAGTCGCTAACTGCTGTTAAGATCTTTTGATTTAGCATCGGAGGTTTTAATAGTACTGTTGAGTAGCAAGTCTGAGTGCCGACATGATGAGCTGAATAGAGAAGCACTCAGTGCACGTTTAGTCGAACATAAAGTCAGTCCATCGGTGAGCTAACAGAAGGGCAAACATGGTTGTAGGCAAGTGAAATACTGAGTGGACATACTTCTTTTCTTTTTTCTTTCTTCCTCAGCAAAAACTAAAAAACTAGCGGAAACGTTTCATCTCAACGGTGGCTGTGAATTTAATGTATATATTTTCATGCTGTAAATTCAAGTATTCTTGCGCTAGTGCCTTTTTTATCGGTAATGATTGACAAAATAATCGAGTTTAAAAACTAGAGGGAGGGAAATATTATTGGATTCCTGTGTAAAGGTGGGTTCAGACTGACATTTCAGAGGGGGTGATTGAATACAAAATCAATGCACAAATTAAATAATCCAAACGTGTCATTCAGCAAAACGTTGTGTCTATTTTTAGGCTTAATGACTCCAACTCATAAACAAAAGACAAACAAAAAGGTCTGGAGTAACAAAGAGAACTGCAGGTCAGTGCATGTTACTCTAATGTTTTTAAAATGGCTTTTTAAGGCAAATAAACTCAGAATGCAAAAAGAAAGAAAAACAAAACACAATCCATACAGATGGTAAAATAAATAAAACATGTAGTCTGAACACACCTCAAGGATTCCTGGCTCTCAAGCTGCATTCATGTCCCATTGGGTAAAAGTACATTTAAGCGTCCAACTTGAAAACATGACTTGGCTTACACGTAATCAACACTCATTGGGATCTTTGCGATTTGGGCCTAAACTTCCAGAATGAAGGTGTAAATGTTAAAAATATTAATATAGGTCATTTGGAATATTTATAAATAAATAAAAAGCAATTGTAACTTGTTTTATTATTAGCGTTGACATTGCAATGTTTTGTTTGGTGCAAAATTACTTTTAAAAAGTACTGTGTGTAGTAAATAGTAAAACAGAAACATGTTCACTGTCAGCCGACAGTTGTCCCCATGTGACATGAATGCAGAGTTAGCATGAATGCAGAGTTAGCATGAATGCAGAGTTAGCATGAATAGAGAGTTAGCATGAATGCAGAGTTAGCATGCATGCTAACTAGGGGATTGACTCGGTTGAGGTCTACCGTTTTTCTCAGGCAAAACTAACTTTCCTCTCGTTTGCCTTCCATGTTCCTTGCTCTAAGCTACTACCATGCTCCAAAATAGTCATTCTTAAAAAAAAGGGGATTCATTAACAACATACTTTAGCAGAGCTTGGTGCTTGTGGCAGAAATAGCTTTTCTTGTGGCGGCCATTTTGAACATCTGCACTATAATATTGGATTAGAGGTAAGAAAAACGTGTTTTCTCCATCGAACAAGGCAAAGTGAATAAAAGCATGTGATTTAGTTTGCAAGTGGTAAAAAAGAAACTCAAAACGTGTACTTTTACTAACCAGATCAAACCCAAAATGTTATGAAGGAGGTGATAGTGCATAGTTTTGCAGGGCACTAAAATGTGTGCCAGGACTGTATACAGCACTCATTAAGAATTAATGACTCGTCTACCAGCTGTGGAAAAACTAAACTCTTTCATTGCGTAAATATCAATATGATAAACATATCTGCGGGCATCCTGTTGAGTTTGATGGTTAGAAGCTGATATGTTACAGGACGTGTGTGCGTAAGGGACCTCGTGTGTGTACTTTACTGGGATGCTTCACAGAGGTTTTTGAGGGGCGAATCAGGAAGGAGAGCAGGGACGCTGAAAATATTTGGAGCAGAAACCAACCAAGGTCAAATCTCTAAAGAACGCTTGTCAATGCCTCCACGTGCTGAAGGCTGCTCCCAAGTCTGTGTAGGGGCAGGCGGAGCAGAGGAAAACGAGCAGTGTCCTCTTTGTCCCAACGTCACCTCCAGTGGGCCCATTTCTTCCAGCTGGAAACTAGAATAAAGGCTTGTGGTCTGATTCCACTCCTGTTCCCCCGATACTGCAGAGGGAAGCCTGCAGTGTCCAGACAGGCCGCTGCGTCCCTTCTGTGTTTAATGTGTTTCATATATTAATATATTCACGTGTGTGTGTTTGTGTCTGGTGTATTGTGTTGTGGTTTGTGGTAACACCCTGAAATCAGAGGGTGCCACCGCGTCCCCCGGGTGGTTCTACGGCGCTACGCCAGCGAGTAGATGGCGTTGACGGGCGAGGTGGCCTCAGAGCTCTCGTTGCCCTCCGTTTCGTCCTTGTCCTTCTTCACCGTGTACTGGCCAATGAAAGAGCCGTCCTCGTTGAACTGGCCGTCGCCGCCCTCTCCGTAGTCCACCAGGCTGTCGTCGCTCTCCTTCACGTTGCCGTCCAGAGACGTCTGGCTGCCCTGCAGAGGCTTGTTGTCCTCGTCGCTGCTGTAAAGGTGAAGCAGAGTTCAAAGTTAAAATGGAAGCAGGAAGTTGTCATGGTGTGAGCAGGAAGTGGAGACCCGGTCATCCCGTCGGCACAGGTTAGAGGGGAAAGTGAAAGGTTATGGGGGTTGCAGGTAAAGAAATGATATTAACTCTATATTTTCAGCTTTTCAAACTCTTACTGAAGTGACTGTATGTTCAGGTCACTCTGACTATAATTCAGATTTATACAATTCATTTCTTTTCCATATTTTCTTTAAAGGATAGGTTTGAATGATTTAAAATCTATCAAAATACAGTACGCACATGGTGTTGGTAATGTGGACGTGTCTCTGTATGTATTCCTCCTAACCATAAAGGCCACAGAGCGTCATACTACTGGTGTGTGAGTACTGTATCAAGATAGAGCTCAGAAAATCCAAACCTACCATTTAATAAGATAGCTGCGTTTGTATTTTATATCAAAGATGCTTGTTGTTGTAAAATGTAAAGAATATTTTAGAGAACATTATACATATTTGTTTTACAAGCAACCCTGTCTCCTAGAAATTCTGTTCATAGAAATCTAAACTTGCACCAATTTGTTTTATTAGAAATGCGATTGCCAGGATAGTTATGTTTCTCTTTATCAAACGGTTTACTGTTTCATATGTCCTTACCTAATCCCTACAGTAAGCCTAACAACGCTGTATTATCTAAGATTAGCTGTGACTTCTGTACAAAATATTTAAAACACACTTCCTAGACTGGAAAACACAGTGCCAGTGAAAATATTACGTACAAGATATTTGGCAAAGTGAATGAGTGAACATACAGAATTTGGTAGGAGACAGGAGCGATTCAAAGACATAAATACTGTGGTAAAGATTCAAACAAGAAATGTGCATACACATGCTAAATGTGGCCATATTCTGACATGAGATCCAAGCAGTAGAAATCATTTGCACCTCATCTGTAGAGCTGACTACAGATGGCTCCTCACTCTGACTTTAGAGGAAGAGAACGTCATGCACAGGAAGTAAGAGCTACAGGCTAGCATTAGCTTTCCTTTCCAGCTCAGGTCAGTAGCATAACAGCAGGAAATGCACTTAAGGATGCAGAAGTGAAACATTTCTCCTTTTGTTTCTTTTCTCCGCTCAGGTCTGCTTATAGCATATTATGGTTATCATATTAACTATCCAGATTCCCATGGGGGAACAGAACAGAATGTACACTGAAGCTTCTCAGATTCATCATGCTCCATGCGGAAACACTTCGGGAACCACAGACATCACATTTTAGAAACCATACCTGTGTTTAAGTACAAATGGACCACAATCACATTCTGACAAACTTAGAATCTAGCAAATTCAACCCACATCCAGTGTTTGTTGTATAAATCCACAAAAAAACTTTAGCAGAAAGTAGAACTGCGGACGCTGTCTGAACACATGCGGACATCTGACAAGGTGGAGAGATGAAAAGGTGAAGAGAGTGGGAGTTGAGCATAACGTGGGTGGGGGGGGTAAGAACGTCATCTTAAAATCATTTAGAATGTTAATTAGTCATGAAAATCCCTTTCTATTTAACACAAATCTTGGAGCAGCTTTGGCTGTCTGTTAGCACGTGAAACGACAGAAGCATAGCGCTATAGAACCAGCAGAAATGTGTCACGCACTGCCACGTTTGTTAAGGAAGAAAGGTTATGCCACTAAAGATGCCCAGAGCGCCTGTTACTGTATACACAGTCCAGTGTGCTGGCAGGTACAAAGTCTTTCTGTGTTTTCATATCCTTTGAGTGTGCTTCTGTCTGTACCAGTGCCACTGAAACACTTCCAGATAACCTCTCTCACAGCTAATCAAACACATCTGGTCAATAGGAAGGGACATCTTTAAACCGCTTTCCCTAGACTCATAGACCGCACACACTTTAAGAGAGAAACTGTTATAAAGTGACTTGGAAATGTTTTCAGAAGGAAAGAGTCGGGAATGATTCTATTATGTGATTAGGTGACTTTAAGAGCAAAGATGGGTGGAGTAGGATGGGAGTGGGTGAATAACCTTTCAAAATAGAAAGTCAAATCGCCCACTTTCAGCGTTCATGAAATCCCAGGAAAATGACACAGATAACATAAATATAGAGTTTGAAAGCCGTTGACGATACAAATCATCAAGTAGTTTTATATGATCCATTATTGGATTAACTATGCTTTGGAATGCTTTTCATTGATAGATCAAGTTCATTCCGATGATAACACATTGGAATGGCTCTAACAGACATTAAGCAATTAAAATGCACAGCAAATCAGCAGATCATATTAGAGCTGGTTAGGAGGACTCAGGGGGAGACTCTTCTCCTGTCCTACCTTTCAAGAGACCTTTGGACCAATGAGAACATAAAAAAGAGACAAAGGGCACAGACATAAAGTGGGAAGGGTAGAACAGAAATACAGTCATGACAGATGGACAACAGACATGTGACATACACAGATATACTACTGTAAAACTGAAAAGGGACAACATTAACATGTATATATATTTTAGGGTGGCAGTTAATACATTTAAATTGTCATAATCCTAATGGCATGAAACCAAAACAAAGGTTTGAGCTTTGGGGCAGCATAGCATGTGTCAGGGCCATCTTTTTCCTCCTTTTACAACTTGGGTCTCATTTTTGTGGTTCTGGCCATCAATTGCTACCAGGTATAACAACACTGTAGGCACCAGCTGTTCAGATAGAGGGAATTCACAACAAACGAAGTTTGGCGGGGCAGGTAACCCCAGCAGTCACACGGATTGTGGCAGCCCAGGATGCCATTGTGCGATTAAGCGCCACATCATTCGTGGTGTACAAGCACATAATCTCCATGTTCTTGTCTGACAACAGAGGCCTGTACTACGAAGCAGGATTTTCGCTTAGCGGCTAACTTCAGGGAAAACTGTGGGTTTCCGGTCCTACGAAGCTGGTTCTCTTTTTAGCAGGCTAGATCTCCATGGTAACTTATGCTTAGCGGCTAACCTGGTCGGGACCAGGTTAGGTTGCAGAGCTCAACTCAGTGAAAGCACTGCCTGCTGACCAATCAGAGCTCAGTGTGCGGCGTTTAAAGCGATCAAGTCATATTACAGGAGAAAGGAAATACAGAAAAGCTGCCGTCGCAGGAAAGACGGCCGGAAAAAATCAGCGACTGTGTGAACGTGAACATTAATAGAATATCACCTCCATCTTCAGAGCAATCTGACTATTATAACATTAGCGTTAAGAAAGCTTACTTAAATATATGCCACAACATAAGTAACCGGATCAGAGTAACATTAAGTAGGCCTACAGTCCGCGGCATATCACTTCATAATGTATCATATATCTCCTTATCTGAGTCAGCTGAGCCGTATCTGGCCGTGCAACACTCACAGTGTCACATACTGTATGCAGAAGTATTATTTTAAGCAACACATTAAGTTGAGGAAACACTCGAGTCAAACGTTGTGTCCTTGGGCAAGACACTCTACCCGCATTTGCTCCTGTGGGTAATCATTTCATTTCATTTCAAACCTTTATTTAACGAGATTGGTCCCATTGAGATCATAGATCTCTTTTTCAAGGGAGACCTGCAATGTCCACAGTAATGACATTTACATGTCCAATATGTGTAATATGTATTTGTAAAGTGCTTTGAGCACCTGTAAAAGCGCTCTAAATAAAAAATGTAATCCATTATTATTATTATTATTATTATTAAAGTCAGATCCACTCGTGTCTTAGACGGGGCAGTGATATCATAAACCTGTTAATGTACGCATTCAAACACTTGTTCTGTTACCAGCTGTATTCACCTTGCAGGTGCAGCTCTGTGGCTTTGATCCTGGATAAAGTGTTTAAGTCATGGATGTTTAAAGTTTAACTTCTTCATATGTCTAATATTATAGTTGACTTTTCATTCAGGAAGTATGACGCTGCGCTGTCAGTGCGCTTCTCCATGTTTGTGATTGGTCGAATGCTCCAGATACCACCCCTTTCATGTGAACGTGCACCTAACTAGATAGGACACGGCTGGCTTGAGCGATCCACTTGATAACCAGCGTCGTAGTACAGTTTAGCGAGAGCGCGTATGTTTTGGATTAGGCCAACCGGCTAACTCAAACATATCCAGGTTAGGTTGAACCAGCTTCGTAGTACAGGCCTCAGGGCTGGGACGGGATCAAGCCAACCGTTTATCTAAAACACTAAATGAATAGGGTAAAACTGAAATTAAGCGTATCTCTCAATATGTTACGTATAATCCTTCATTACAAGAAAATAAATGTGTGGAATCAGTAAGTGGGTTCAATTAATGATTAATCCTATTGTTCACATTTGTTGTCTCTTCCCTGGAGGTTCGTTTACAACCTGTATGATGGGCTGAGTGACCCTTTTTCAAAATGTTGCCTGGTTTGTACATCACTGATGGCCAACAACAAAAGAGAAAACCCAGGTTATAATGCATTGGATTTATTTCTAAACAACTACACTAGAACACGCTCATTTGTTTCATGCGGGATAAAAGTGTGACATATTGATGTTTTGCTCTTGTGCTGCACATTAAAACTAGAAGACAGGATGCCAAACAAGATTGAAAGAACAAGAGAAGCTATGCATAGAAGAAATGTAATTCCTAGGGTTTTTACTTTGAAGTCATTTCTAGATTTGACAGCTACATGGATTTAAGGTCGTACATTTTTGTTGGTTAGACCTTTGAAATGTTGGTTTAATCTTTTCTCCTCCAAATGTTTTCTCCACTTGTTTGTTGCCTAAATCACTTCCTTAAGGGTGTCAAACTGTGCCAAACATCTCCCTGCCTCCCGGCCCCCACTACAACACAAATAGATTCCATCGCCTCGATTTTTAAATGTCAGCCGGCAGAGGGAAACATTGTAATGAACTCTAGAAGGGTGAACACATGTTAGAGCACTGAAGGGTCAGATGTATAGTGTCAGGCTGCTCTCTGGGATCATGTCTCAGTTACTGCAGAACAGCTGACTCATGATGTGGTTATAGGGACGAAGACTTCTGTAACAGCAGCAATGTTATATTAAGATTATTATTGCTCCAATATTGAGCTCGATGAAAGCAGCTTGGAGCCTTTCACAACAATAAAAGAGTCAATGAAAAGTTTGACTGGCAGGCAGGGGGCGGTGTGTGTGCTGTGTGTGTTTTCATTGAGGTTTGAGTGCTGATGTTCTCTCCACATGTGGTTGTTTTAGAGCTCAGGGCAGAACCAAGATATATTTAGTTCAGATCTTTTATACAGCCCTGAAAGGTTTGGTTTGATGCATCTTACCTAAAAGGATAGTTTCCTTTCATCCTGCTCTTCAGTCAATTCACTGTGTAATCATTTTATTTTTGTATTCCAAAGGTAGGCAATCAAAGCAGTATAGGTATCACCATGGTGATGGAGGATATGTTGGGATGAGTCTGTTAGTAGAGAGCATGTTTCAGTTTGAAGTGTAAAACATGAAAGCCTGTCTGGAGGTTTGACAGGCTGACCATGTAACAGCAGAGAGGAAGGACTGTGGCTCTGATCAGACCTGCAGCTTGTTATTTTGTCCACAAACAAATCACCTGGTAACTTAATGAATTTATCTTCTTTTAAGGGATAGTTCAGCTTTTTGAAAAATACAATTTGTATCTATAACAGGACTTCATTAAGGTCAGCGTGAATCTCATGTCTGTTTAGCTTAGCTTAACATGAAGACTGGAAGCTGACAGAAACTGCTACCCTGGTTCAAAACATGCCTACAAATAAAGGAAAAGCGGCCTGAAAGCACTTGATTGTTAAGTCTGTGATGCTGTCTTTAACCAAGATCACACCTGACTTTTGTGGCGCATTTTATTCTGGCGAAACATTCAATGTATCCCAAAACTGCAGCTGATAGCAAATGTGTACAGAGAGCAGCCATCACACCAGACTGAACTTGTCATGGTTTTGGATTTATGTTTTCATTTTCCACCTTTTGCTTTGAAATGTTTTCCTCCTTGTGTCTTGTCTGATCCTACTCCCTGTGTTTGCCTCCTGTGTCTGATTGTGCCTCATTGTGTTCACCTGTTGCCCTCGTGTTTCTCCTCCCCTGTCAGCTGTGTCTTGTCCTGTGATTACCCTTCTGTGTATTTAGTCTTGTCTTCCCCTGTGCTCCATGTCTGTTCGTCGTCGTTTCATGTCCCTGCTACCTGTCGTCTATGCTTGCCCGTGTCTCCTGCCTGTTCCCGTCTGTAAGTTTGTTCCCGTCTGTCGTGTTCCCCGGTTTTGTTTCTGTTCATTAGTTTCTTGTTTTTTCATGCCTTCGGCTTTTTATAATAAATCTCGCTTTTTGATAAGAAACCTTTATTTTTTTTTAAAACTGCACTTGGGTCCTATTTCCCCAAACCTGACAGTAAAAAAAAAAGGTTTCTTAACAAAAAGCGAGATTTATTATAAAAAGCCGAAGGCATGAAAAAACAAGAAACTAATGAACAGAAACAAAACCGGGGAGCACGACAGACAGGAACAAACTTACAGACGGGAACAGGCAGGAGACGACAGGTAGCAGGGACATGAAATGACTACGGGAAGACAAGACTAAATACACAGAAGGGTAATCACAGGACAAGACACAGCTGGCAGGGGAGGAGAAACACAAGGGCAACAGGTGAACACAATGAGGCACAATCAGACACAGGAGGGAAACTAACGACAGGAAGGCACACACAGGGAGTAGGATCAGACAAGACACAAGGAGGAAAACATTTCAAAACAAAGGTGGAAAATGAAAACAAAAATCCAAAACCATGACAGAACTGATTTGTTCAAACAGGTCACTGTTTATTTGTAAGCCTTTAATGCTCAGGTCTAAAAAAAAAAAACTCACTGATATGCTTTCTTTCCTATCTGATGCAAATTGTTTGAAATGCTTGATTGATTTTATCTTTTGCTTTTTGTGGTCAAGTATGTTGCATTGTTCTCAGTGAAAATACATACCTCCATAATCTCTGATGTGTTTTGGGTTTATTGTGTTCACTCACTTTAAGTGTTACAGCATCTCTACTGAGACGAGGAATCAATTCTAAAAGGGAAAACATATTAGTCAACCTCATTTATTTCATGGGAGCCCTGGCCTCAAACAAACAGGAAGGTTATATAGTTTGCTTGACGATTTGATTGACAGTTTGACACCCATAAGGAACCAGAGGCGAGCACTACTGTCATCTCTCTAATCATATTTCATCACTGCGGGTTCGCTGCATTATATGACGTGTCCTCCATCGATCACAGCGTATAAATATTGCTTTTGAGACAAATGCAGGCCAGATATATTTCATGAATGAAATTTGTGCACTCTTTGCAGGCTGACCAAAGAGCCAGCGATGCATTATCAGGCAGATTGGGGGGGTCTCCCCAAATAAGCTGCACATGATCCAGCCCACGTTCCCCCCAGCTCAGGGGAACACCTGCTCCCCCGACATGCACAGGCCAAGAGAGATGCCGTGCCAAAACCAAAGTACCTGTTCTCGTTTTCGTTCTCGTTCTCGTTTTCATTTTCATTCCTGTCAGGGACAGATGACCCATTTCAGCGTGGGGGAGAGAGAGGGTCGAGTCGAGAGGAAACAGGGGAGACAGCAAGAGAGAGGAAGTGTAGAGACAGAGAGAGGCAGGAAGGAGCTCCACATGAAACATGCATGTAAATACTGCATGCACACAAAAACACACACACACACACACACACAACACACACAGAGCTGGAAGCTGGGTGTTGAGGGCTGAGTAAAGCAAAGACCTTGAGTGTGAGAGACGGGCTGGGTGTTAATGTTATTTAGAGTAATGATTGATTAGATAACAGGCAGGGGCCACACACTGGAGAGGGATTCATCAGTGTTAGGCACAGCAGCGCTCAGATGATAACAGAAACTGATTGTGCCTCTTTTTAAGGTTCACTGAACCCTAATCTGATCCATCTTGTGAATGTCAGTGCCACCAGACGCACTGCTCTGAAAAAACTGAAACATTGACTTTAATCAAATGTATTATAATACGTTTGATTAAAGTAAACAATTACGTTTTATCAGTGTGTTTTGTCAATCAAATAATGCTATTTTATATAATGCTTTAATTAAAAACAACCTACATTAGAGCATAGCTTCACAATGATAAGCCATTGCCCGAAGCTGTTAGGTGGTATTCATAATGTCAACTTAAGATTCAGAGGCCTTGTCTTATTCCACGGTGTCTACAATAAAAGATAAAAGCTTGTGTCACTCTCACACAGCTGAGTGAGAACATGTAGTGGTAGTATCTGAGATTTAGAAGGCAGGTTAAATTGAAAAGTTTTTAGTCAGAGTGGACAGATACAGAAAAGACAGACTCATTCTTCATAAAGAAGAGATCAGTAGGACCTGGAAGGAGCAAAAGACACATCACTTACACAAACTGTACACAATATACTATATATAGAAAAAAAACCTACTGCACATGTTCAGTAATTAGCAGTATACGAACACAATTGCCTTCTTAACATAAAACTAGGTTAAGGAACTGTGTGCAGAAAACAGTCTAAAAATGTCAAACAGTTGTCAACTCTACAACTTGCTTTCTGTGATAATCCTAACTCTAACCCTAATCCTTCTCTCTAAATTAGCAAACAACAAATGGCTTTGGAACGGCAGATGTTGAATAATGATTCATAGAAATACAGTTGTGTGACAGACATTGTTTCTGCCTTAGTGATGGAAGGAGCCATATTTAGCATTATTCATAAGCATCGTGCCTGGCACTTCTGTGCTCTGAAACGGCTTTATTATTACAACTTTGTCTACTTTGATCTGGATTTCTCAGATGAAACCCTCCTCTGCTCGCATGACCTACTGCTCGCATGACCTACTGCTCGCATGACCTACTGCTCGCATGACCTACTGCTCGCATGACCTACTGCTCGCATGACCTACTGCTCGCATGACTTACTGCTCTGCTACCATGACCTACTGCTCGCATGACCTACTGCTCGCATGACCTACTGCTCGCATGACCTACTGCTCACATGACTTACTGCTCTGCTCGCATGACCTACTGCTCACATGACCTACTGCTCACATGACCTACTGCTCACATGACCTACTGCTCGCATGACCTACTGCTCACATGACCTACTGCTCACATGACTTACTGCTCGCATGACCTACTGCTCACATGACCTACTGCTCACATGACCTACTGCTCACATGACCTACTGCTCGCATGACCTACTGCTCACATGACCTACTGCTCACATGACTTACTGCTCGCATGACCTACTGCTCACATGACCTACTGCTCACATGACCTACTGCTCGCATGACCTACTGCTCACATGACTTACTGCTCGCATGACCTACTGCTCACATGACCTACTGCTCACATGACCTACTGCTCGCATGACCTACTGCTCGCATGACCTACTGCTCACATGACCTACTGCTCACATGACTTACTGCTCGCATGACCTACTGCTCACATGACCTACTGCTCACATGACCTACTGCTCGCATGACCTACTGCTCGCATGACTTACTGCTCACATGACTTACTGCTCTACTCACATGACCTACTGCTCACATGACCTACTGCTCGCATGACTTACTGCTCGCATGACCTACTGCTCACATGACCTACTGCTCGCATGACCTACTGCTCGCATGACCTACTGCTCACATGACCTACTGCTCGCATGACCTACTGCTCGCATGACCTACTGCTCGCATGACTTACTGCTCGCATGACCTACTGCTCACATGACTTACTGCTCTGCTCGCATGACCTACTGCTCGCATGACCTACTGCTCACATGACTTACTGCTCGCATGACCTACTGCTCACATGACCTACTGCTCACATGACCTACTGCTCACATGACTTACTGCTCTACTCACATGACCTACTGCTCGCATGACCTACTGCTCGCATGACCTACTGCTCACATGACTTACTGCTCGCATGACCTACTGCTCACATGACCTACTGCTCACATGACCTACTGCTCACATGACTTACTGCTCTACTCACATGACCTACTGCTCGCATGACCTACTGCTCACATGACCTACTGCTCACATGACCTACTGCTCACATGACTTACTGCTCACATGACTTACTGCTCACATGACTTACTGCTCGCATGACCTACTGCTCACATGACTTACTGCTCGCATGACCTACTGCTCACATGACTTACTGCTCACATGACTTACTGCTCTACTCACTTGACCTACTGCTCACATGACCTACTGCTCACATGACCTACTGCTCACATGACTTACTGCTCACATGACTTACTGCTCGCATGACCTACTGCTCGCATGACCTACTGCTCGCATGACTTACTGCTCGCATGACCTACTGCTCGCATGACTTACTGCTCGCATGACCTACTGCTCACATGACCTACTGCTCGCATGACTTACTGCTCGCATGACCTACTGCTCACATGACCTACTGCTCGCATGACTTACTGCTCGCATGACCTACTGCTCGCATGACTTACTGCTCGCATGACCTACTGCTCACATGACCTACTGCTCGCATGACTTACTGCTCGCATGACCTACTGCTCGCATGACCTACTGCTCGCATGACTTACTGCTCGCATGACCTACTGCTCACATGACTTACTGCTCGCATGACCTACTGCTCACATGACTTACTGCTCGCATGACCTACTGCTCGCATGACTTACTGCTCGCATGACCTACTGCTCACATGACCTACTGCTCGCATGACTTACTGCTCGCATGACCTACTGCTCGCATGACTTACTGCTCGCATGACCTACTGCTCGCATGACCTACTGCTCGCATGACTTACTGCTCGCATGACCTACTGCTCGCATGACCTACTGCTCGCATGACTTACTGCTCGCATGACCTACTGCTCACATGACTTACTGCTCGCATGACCTACTGCTCACATGACCTACTGCTCGCATGACTTACTGCTCGCATGACTTACTGCTCGCATGACCTACTGCTCACATGACCTACTGCTCACATGACCTACTGCTCACATGACCTACTGCTCACATGACTTACTGCTCACATGACTTACTGCTCGCATGACCTACTGCTCGCATGACCTACTGCTCGCATGACCTACTGCTCACATGACCTACTGCTCGCATGACCTACTGCTCGCATGACCTACTGCTCGCATGACTTACTGCTCGCATGACCTACTGCTCACATGACTTACTGCTCTGCTCGCATGACCTACTGCTCGCATGACCTACTGCTCACATGACTTACTGCTCGCATGACCTACTGCTCACATGACCTACTGCTCACATGACCTACTGCTCACATGACTTACTGCTCTACTCACATGACCTACTGCTCGCATGACCTACTGCTCACATGACCTACTGCTCACATGACTTACTGCTCGCATGACCTACTGCTCACATGACCTACTGCTCGCATAACCTACTGCTCACATGACTTACTGCTCTACTCACATGACCTACTGCTCGCATGACCTACTGCTCACATGACCTACTGCTCGCATGACCTACTGCTCACATGACTTACTGCTCGCATGACCTACTGCTCACATGACTTACTGCTCACATGACTTACTGCTCAACTCACTTGACCTACTGCTCACATGACCTACTGCTCGCATGACCTACTGCTCACATGACCTACTGCTCACATGACTTACTGCTCACATGACCTACTGCTCGCATGACTTACTGCTCGCATGACCTACTGCTCGCATGACCTACTGCTCGCATGACTTACTGCTCGCATGACCTACTGCTCGCATGACTTACTGCTCGCATGACCTACTGCTCGCATGACTTACTGCTCGCATGACCTACTGCTCGCATGACTTACTGCTCGCATGACCTACTGCTCACATGACCTACTGCTCACATGACTTACTGCTCGCATGACCTACTGCTCACATGACTTACTGCTCACATGACTTACTGCTCACATGACTTACTGCTCACATGACCTACTGCTCACATGACCTACTGCTCACATGACTTACTGCTCACATGACTTACTGCTCACATGACTTACTGCTCACATGACCTACTGCTCACATGACTTACTGCTCACATGACTTACTGCTCACATGACTTACTGCTCACATGACCTACTGCTCACATGACTTACTGCTCGCATGACCTACTGCTCACATTACCTACTGCTCGCATGACCTACTGCTCACATGACTTACTGCTCACATGACTTACTGCTCACATGACCTACTGCTCACATGACCTACTGCTCACATGACTTACTGCTCACATGACCTACTGCTCACATGACTTACTGCTCACATGACCTACTGCTCACATGACTTACTGCTCTACTCACATGACCTACTGCTCACATGACCTACTGCTCACATGACCTACTGCTCACATGACCTACTGCTCACATGACCTACTGCTCACATGACCTACTGCTCACATGACCTACTGCTCACATGACTTACTGCTCTACTCACATGACCTACTGCTCGCATGACCTACTGCTCGCATGACCTACTGCTCACATGACCTACTGCTCGCATGACCTACTGCTCGCATGACCTACTGCTCACATGACCTACTGCTCGCATGACCTACTGCTCGCATGACCTACTGCTCACATGACTTACTGCTCTACTCACATGACCTACTGCTCACATGACCTACTGCTCACATGACCTACTGCTCGCATGACCTACTGCTCGCATGACCTACTGCTCGCATGACCTACTGCTCGCATGACCTACTGCTCGCATGACTTAGTGCTCACATGACCTACTGCTCGCATGACCTACTGCTCACATGACTTACTGCTCTACTCACATGACTTACTGCTCACATGACCTACTGCTCACATGACCTA